>NC_039358.1:43626636-43927873 GCF_003573695.1 Papaver somniferum
CAAACTTTCATCTTGTTCAGCATATCACTGTTCTTCGTCTTCTACTTCTGCCTCTTTCAACCACTTTATAAAGTTTTGCGCCTTATTAACAAATACTTTGTCAGATGCATCCGCGCCGTCTTTTTCAGATGCCCATGAGAGAATAGTCTCTTCGTCCAGAACGTCCTTGTCGTACAGTTCAAGCAAAATGGGCTCAAACAATGGAGCAAAATCTCTGGCAGAATCTGAGCACATCTCTTCGAACTTCATTATGCTTTCAAACTGCTCATCTATAGAGTATATGTAATGTTTCAAAAGATCCCGCCATGTTGTGATGATGATGACAACACTTTTAAGCAGTTCACCTTTGGTACCATATGGAGTCTGTAATGCCAATTTCATCACTGCTGAAAAAACTGCCCCAGCACAATTCAATGGTGTCATATTGTACGATAACCTTAGTGCAGTCACTTCTGTTTTTAAATCATCCAGGGCCTCACTTTCAAGAGCTGCCCTTAGGATAGTTTCTGCCACCTCTAAATCAAAATAATGATCTTTATCGGAATCAAAGCTTTCATCATCACTTATTATTTCAGCAGCTGGGAGCATTTCTGGTTCTGGACTGGGGGTATCTGACCAAAAATAATAACCATCTCCAGAAACACCAACCTCAGCAATGTCAGAAAATCTTGATGTCAACTGCTCAAGCTCCTCATCACTGTCTTGGTTTGTTGGCTGGGGATGTAAAGATACCTTTGAGTAAGCGGGTATTATCGGAGATTTTGCTCCAACAACGACCTTGAATGATAAAACCACACCAGGTTCTAAAGCCACTCCTGATTTTATCACCACCCCATCACAAACAAAAGCATTGTTAAGCTGACAACCATTTTGAACCGTGACATTGTCCCAAATATAGGAATTTTCAATTTTGACGTTAGATCCGATACAACAACCTTTTCCAATTACTGAATTAGAGACCTTAGAAAAATCCCCAATGCTTGTCCCATTTCCAACGTAGGTGTCAGGACCAACATGTGCAGAACTCGATATCTGTACATCCGATCCTTTAAAAATCCCGTCACTTCCTTGTTCGACTGCACATTTTATAGAAAACTGAATATCTGGCACAAACGGGTATGTCCACCGCTGAATTACGTCCTTGCTAATGGTGTCATAGCTCTTGAAATCATCCACTCTAGCAGCATATCTACTTGGGTGAATTTCATAAGTGAAAAGCTTGTAGCCCATGACATCATCATCCAGCAATCCTTTGACAAGATGGCGCCTCAAATGTTGGTAGTGAAAATTGTCAGCAAAAAGACTAAGCACCACAGGAGAGCAAATATCAATATGGCAATCCTCTTGCTCACTGTGCACTTCAAAGTTAGGATTGTCAAGGAGCAATTCCTTATCAGGAATATACGTCTCCGTAAAAATATTCACACCGTAATGCAGAAGCTTTTTCGTTTTACAATCAATTCCCATAACCAACCCATCCATACTGGTTTCGCTATTACGATCAGCACCCAGAACCAACTTATCCTTGCTAGTTTGCTCAGTCCTCAACGGTTTCGGTTTCTTAATGACCATAGTCATTATAGCATTACTGTCCTTCTTCTTCCTATCTCTATGAACTTTTATTGCGTTTGTCAGATTCATATTAGTCACAATATCACCACTAACAAGCACGAAATCGCCATGAATAACTTCAGCTTGGTAAACAAATCTAAGAGCATCACCAACACTAGCACAACCACGGTTTTCCAGAATTGTAACAGTGAATCCAGGTACAGACAACCATTCAGATTTTTTTAAATACTCAATTACTTGTTTGGAATGTGAACAGCAAACTACATATACTTCTCTAACACCTTCTTCTCTAAGCCAAGCTAGCGTGTAATCAATCATTGGGTTATGTACTAATGGGAAAAGTACCTTTGGTCGTTCCAGAGAAATTGGTTGGAATTTCTCTGCTGCGAAATCATCTGCTAGCAGAACAGCTTGTAATCGAGGGTGATATTCAGCTTCATCTGCATCAATTTTAGTAACTTGTTTCTTCTTTCCCATGTTGAGATCCAGTAAAAGCTATCTATCGGTTCAGTTGGAGAAGAACGTTAGTAAAAAACTGTGATTTTTTTCTTCTTGTGTCTTAAATAATGGTGGTGTTCTTCTATTTATAAGGAACAACAAGCTAGAGATAATTTGGAAATCGCATAGGATTCCTATTTCTAGGGCAAACGAAAAAAAATATATAAACGGAAACAGGATTCAGAATACTCTTCGGAAAAAAAAACCTACAAAGTAATGCCCTCACGCAGGATTGAACTGCGGACCTCCAGTTTACAAGACTGGCGCTCTACCACTGAGCTATAAGGGCAACTTTGTTTTATGGGGAGATCTAAAAATCCTCAATGTTAGAAGCAGCAGCTTTTATTCATACTCTGGAAAACCGAGGGAGTGGGGTGTCTAAATAACACCTGTAATCTGTATTGGCAACACAACACAAGAGAAAGAATGGAACAGAAATTACTACAAATTCTACAGAAATGTAGAAATATGAGTGAATTAAAACAGATCCATCTCCAAATTTTGATTCATGGGTGTCAACAAAGTAATTTCATTATACCAAAACTTATAAGTTTCTCTACTAAATTCAATTCATTGGGCTATTCAGTACCAGTATTTAAGAACTCTCATTTTCCAAATGTATTTGTTTATAATACAATGATTGAGTGTTTCTTACAGAAAAACTATAAGAAAGATGCTTTTTTTGTTTATAATTCTATGAGGGTTTCGCCCAATAATTTCACATTTACATTTCTTTTTAAGTCATGTCAGTCTTGTGATGATTTTGATACTGGGAGAGAATTACATACCCATGTTGTGAAATTTGGGTTTGGGGCTAATGTTTTTGTACAGAATACTGTTTTGGATTTCTACTCCAAGTGTAGTGAGAATGTGGGTAGTGCATTCAAGGTGTTTGAAGAAATGGATGAGAGAGATGTTGTTTCGTGGAATTCTATGGTTTGTGCTTATATTAATCATGGTGAGATGAGGTTGTCAATTGAGTTGTTTAAGTCTATGGAAGAGAGAAATGCTGTTTCATGGAATTTGGTTATTAGCGGTTTGGCCAAGAGAGGAGAAATGGAGTCGGCAAGGTTGTTGTTTGATGAGATGATAACTTGGAATGCTGTGATGAAGAATGCAAGGTTGGGTCTTGATAATGAAGTAGCTTGGAATGCTATGATTTCTGGTTATACGAGGAATGGTGATGTGGAGAATGCGAGATTGATTTTTAATCAAATGCCAGTGAAATCTGTAGTTTCTACGACTGCTATGATTTCAGGATACGCTAAAGTTGGTGATGTTGTAGAGATGAACAACCTTTTCAATTCAATGCCAGTTAAGAATGTCATTACTTGGAATGCCATGATTGCAGGTTTTGTTCAGAATCATAAATTTGATCAAGCATTGGAAGTTTTCCATAGAATGTTGATGTGTGGTGAATGTAAGCCGGACGAGACTACTCTTTTGAGTGTTCTCTCTGCCTGTACTCACCTAGGTGCTCATGAGCAAGGAAAATGGATCCAGTCTTATATTCAAAAGCGGGATATTGAAATTTCTACTCCATTAGGGAATGCCTTGATAGATATGTTTGCAAAATGTGGTGATCTTGAAAGCGCAATGTCAATATTCAATCAGATGAGCAAGAAGTGCATTATCACATGCACATCAATGGTTGCAGGCTTAGCCTTTAATGGGCAGTGTAAAGAAGCTTTAGCTCTCTTCGATGAGATGTGTATGGAAAGAATACAACCAGATGATGTCATCTTCATTGCTGCTCTCTCCGCTTGTACTCATGGGGGACTGGTTGAAGAAGGAAAACGGGTTTTTAGTCAAATGGTGAAACAATTCAATATTGTTCCTCGAATTGAGCATTATGGATGCATGATCGATCTTCTTAGTCGAGCAGGGAAATTAGAGGAAGCATTCACGTTAATTACGAGTATGTCAATGAAGCCAAATGCCGTTATTTGGGCTACTTTACTTGGTTCTTGTAAGCTGTATGGACAAAGAGAGATGTTAGAGGTTTTGACAAAAAAGATCCTCAAACTGGAGCCTTCCAATCCTGCTTATTTAATGCTGATTTCAAATTTGAATGCATCGATCGGCCAGTGGGAGGATGTTTTAAGTGTTAGAGCAGCAATGAAGAAGGAAGGGATCGAGAAAGTTCCCGGTAGTAGCTCAATTCAAGTGGAAAATAAAGTTCATGAGTTTCTGGTTAGGGACACCAAACATGAAAACAGGATGGAGATCTTTGAAACTTTAGATTCTCTCTATGATCAGTTAAAAACAATTGGAATTATGGAAAAGAGAGACTATGTGCATCTTGGTATGCCAAAATTTGCAGGGTTCATATGAGGATTTCTGGAGCATATAGATGGTATTAAAAGTTGTTGTTCAGCTGGAAAGAAATCTTTTGTTTGATCTCGAAACAGCTACTTCATACTGCAGAGGCAAAGAAATTTGTCACGAAAAAAACAGCATATGGGGTAAAATTGGAAATTCTTTTATGAAATTTTCCTCAGAAACATCAATCACGAATGCTAATCAAGAGTTTAGAAGACAAGTTTACTGAAGACGTGGGAACTTCAAGGTAGACCCTAAAAGAATTTAAAAACTGCCAGTCTCACTACATACTTCTAATGAAGGCCTTCAGCTCTTTCTTTCGTCGTAACCAGCGGGCACTTTTCTACGTCAAACAATGTCCTTGATTCTTGAATGGTACGTAATAAGTTACAAATAAACAGCAGAACTTGTAATATATATGGTTCCATAGAATCCAGTTGAGGCTCTAAAACTGTTTGAGAGATGCAGTTTCTAACTTGTAAATATGTGATTTCATCTAGGTCCATGACAGATGTTTGCTTATCATCTTCGACGTTTTCAACAAGATGCTCTGCCAAGGAGTGAAACTTTGTAACACCAATCGGGCCTTTAAACTGTGTCAAAATGAGACCCAACTGTGTTTGGCTTATTTGAGGATGTGATCCAAAGCACCGGGAGTAATAGTCAGAATCAATTGCTACATGGGCACAGTTTGAAGCTATGTCAACTAAATGAGACTCACCGGTAAGACATGGTTTAATTTTGCATTCAGTTCTTCATTTCCTCAAAATGTCTACGCATCATGATTTGTATGCATGTCTGAAGGTTAGCTGCAATGTCTAAATTTCTAATGTTTTAGAATACTGAGTTCGTGGTTTTGCTGTTTTATCTTCATAGTATAGCACATTGGATTCTGGAAAAGGAAAGTTCTACTTTATAATTGCATAATATGAGACTAAACTGTTTACTTGAACAAACATAGACACTTACAGCAAACCCCAGAAAAGAAAACCATAGACACCTATAGGCTGTAGCAACTAGTTACTTGACAATTTAAATTGATTAAGGGCAAAAACACCGTCAAGTCCTTTCCTAAAGTAATAGTCAGTGTATTCTTTCATCGTAATATTTTTGTAAATAGGGGGATTCACCTCTGATAGTATCTCTTTCATAGGACCATAAATCTTTGTGTCGTCACTAAATTTTGTATTCAGGAAACATGCTACTGATACTCTTGGTCCATCTCGATTGGCTAGTACCCTGTGTTCAGCGCTTTTGAACTTGCCATTGCTGATAAGCTGTTTGAAATGGAAGGCAAGTCTGTTTAGGTAATTATGCAGGGGATAATAAGGTTCCAGAACATAAATCAACTCCCATTAGTTCTAACTTTTGAGAGAGAACATTTATTTACCTGAAGAAGATCTCCAATGTTTACTATTAGAGTTCCAGAGATTGGTTTTACAGTAACCCACTGATTTTGATGAAGAAATTGTAGTCCGCCAATATGATCTTGTAGAAGAAGGGTAAAGAAACTCGGGTCTGAATGCTTACTTGTCCCTAAGGTTAGTTCAGGTTCAGGGCATGCTGGATAATAATGACCACTAAGTACCAAGAAATCAGTAAAAATCCTTTTAAGGTGGTCTTGTTCTAATCCTAGAGCCTCCGATAACAACCCAGTAACTGTATCTGCTAACTTCGTAATATGCTTCCAATACTCAACTATTATATCTCTGAAATTAAGATGGGTGATAGATCAGCTTGCGAAGAACAAAAACAGGAGTAGAGAAAAATATCGGATTCGATTACAGAGGATAAGATTCTAATCCCATATGTGAGTCAACATATAGTACTAAAAGTAAACTGTTAGTAGAGTGTAGACTAATAATTACCTGCAAGTGTCTGGCAATTCTTGAGGATCAAGAGGATCAGGAGATAATAGGTTACATCTTAGACTGTCTCTCCAGTTAGCATATTTTGATACATAGAGATCGAAATTAGTATAAAACATGCAACCTGTTTTGGGATCATTCGAATGATATTGTTTCTTAATCGCTGTATCTTGCTCATGAAATCTTTTCATACCTTTAATAATCTCATTCATTACGGTTAAAGGAATTCCATGGTTCACCAATCGAAAGAAACCCCATGTTCCCGCTGCACGTCGAATGTCATCAATAACTTCATTGTGTCGCTGATGTTCATTTTGATCCACGCTTTTCATATCAATCACAGGAATCTCAAAATTGCTGTTTTCCTGTTCAGTATGATTTAACTCTTCAGCGAGCTCATCCAGTGGTCGTACGAACATGCGAGGGATCTTTACAATTCCAGCATCAACTATTCCTTTCACACCAGCTTTTGATTCTTCAAAGGCCTTCAGTTCTTTGAGACGATCATAGGAAGGCTGCTGTTCTCCAGCTCCGGTAATCTCCATAGTTAGATGGCCGATTCTTGTCCTCCGTATCGAGCTAGCCGTATCAACCAACAAGATCAGTTCTCTGGGAGTTGATTGATAAGAAAGAGGAAAGGCTTCTGACTTAAATATCTGATTGCACACAGGTACATATAAGATGCACACTGAACTCTCTCCGTCTGGACTGATCTACCTCAAAGTCTTTATGTTGCTAGTTATTTAAGATTATTTGCTTGAAAAATGAATTTTCTTGTAAAATATTTTTACTTTGATGGACCTAGCTACACAAATAGGTGATGCAAGTCTTCCCACGTTTTTTTCCCTTTACCTACTACTTTCAATAGACTAGACAAGTTACTCCACATCACCCACTTATTAAGTGTCTGAAAGCAGAGATGTATTGGACAATGGAAAGAAGAAGCACATGTCTAGCAAGTACAATAAGCTAGAACATAACTAGACTCTATAGGGATAAAATTTAAAAAAGCGTCCTCCATGGGGCTCGAACCACGACCACAAGGTTAAGATCCTTGCGCCATCTGAGATAAACGGCTTCACTCATAGCTCACTCAATAAGAACTTGATTTCTAGTGCCCAAGCTGCAATAGCAAGGCCTATAAATGGATATCTGTTTTTTTTTTGGTTTTGACTAAGATATTTTTATTATCTGTTTAATAGCTTTATTAGGAAACTTGCAATATCACTCTAAGTCTAATTAACACCTGTAGTCTGAGACTCTGAATTGCAACTTAAAAGAATGAATAGAACAGAAATTACTACAAATTTTGATTCATGGGTGTCAACAAAGTAAATCATTTTATCAAAACAGCTACTTCATTGAAATTTTCATTGAAATTTACCCAGAAACATAATTCATAAATGCTAATCAAGAGTGCTCCATGGTTCACTGAAGACGTGGAAACTTCAAAGTGACACACAGAAGAAAAAGTCTGCCACACAGCTGAGCTGACCGGGTTGTTGACATGCTGGCCCGTACACTACATACTTCTAACGAAGGCCTTCAGCTCTTTCTTTCGGTCATAACTAGCAGGGACTTCTTTACATCAAACTATGGTAAGTAAGAAGTTACAGATAAACAGAATCTTGTAATATGTACGGTTCCTTAAGAGTCCAGTTCAGGTTCTAAAACTGATTGAGAGTGATTCAGTTTCTGACTTGTAATATCTGATGTCATCTAGGTACATCTCAAATGTTGACTCATCATCTTCAACGTCTTCAGGGAGATGCTCTGCTAAGCAGGGAAATTTGGTAATCCCACCTTTTAAATGTGTCAAAATGACACTCAAGTATGAATGGTTTGTTTGAAGATGTGATCCGAAGCATAAGGAGTGATTATCAAAATAAATTGCTACACGGACGCACTTTGAAGGTATGTGAACTTGATGAGACTCGCTGCTAGAATATGGTTTCATTTTGCATTTACTGTTGTTCATTTCCATATTGCTATGTATCATGATTTGTATCCCAACTGTTTACTGGTCATCCAATTGAATCTATCCTGATTTATATGCTTGTTTGAAGGTTTGCTGCAATTATTAAAATTTTAAGGTTAATAGACTACTGTGTCAGTGGTTTTGCTATTCTGTTTTCATAGTATAGCACATTAGATTCTGGAAAAAGAAAAATGCTACTTTATAATTGCATAACACGAAACTAAACGTTCACTTGAACAAACGTGGACACTTACAACAAACCCCAAGAAAGAAAACCAGACACCCATAAGCTGCATCAACTAATTACTAGACAACTTAAAGTGATCCAGGGCGGAAACACCGCCAAGTCCTTTCTTAACGTAATGCTCAATGTATTCTTTCATCGTAATATTTTTGTAAATAGGGGGATTCTCCTCTGATAGTATCTCTTTCAAAGGACCATAAATCTTTGTGTTGTCACTGGATTTTGTATTCAGAAAACATGCCACTGATACTCTTGGTCCATTGCGATTGGCTAGTACCCTGTGTTCAGCGCTTTTGAACTTGTTATTGCTGATAAGCTGTTTGAAATGGAAAGGTAAGTCTACTTAGGAAATCATGCAGCAGATAATGAGGGATGCAGAACATAAATTAATTCGTATCAGTTCTAGCTTCTGAGTGAGAAAGGTTTATGTACCTGAAGAAGATCTCCAATGTTTACTATTAGAGTTCCCGGGATGGGTTTTACAGTAACCCACTGATTCTGATGCAGAATTTGTAGTCCGCCGATATGATCTTGTAGAAGAAGGGTAAAGAAACTCGGGTCTGAATGCTTACTTGTCCCTAAGGTTAGTTCAGGTTCAGGGCATGCTGGATAGTAATGACCACTAAGTACCAAGAAATCAGTAAAAATCCTTTTAAGGTGGTCTTGTTCTAATCCTAGAGCTTCCGATAACAACCCAGTAACTGTATTTGCCAACTTCATAATATGCTTCCAATACTCGACTATTATATCTCTGAAATTTAAATGGGTGATAGATCAGCTTGGGAATAACAAAAATAGGAGTAAAGAACAAAATTGGATTTGATGACAGTGGATAAGATTCGAATCCCATATATGGGTCAACGAATAGTACTAGAAGTAAACTGTTAATAAAGTGTAGATTATTTATTACCTGCAAGTGTCTGGCAATTTTTGATGATCAAGAGGATCTGGAGATAATAGGTTACATCTTAGACTGTCTCTCCAGTTAGCATATTTTGATACATAGAGATCGAAATTCGTATGAAACGTGCATCCTGTTTTGGGATCATTTGAGTAAATTTTTTTCTTAATCTCTGTATCTTGCTCATGAAATCTTTTGATACCTTTAATTATCTCATCTGTTACAGTTAAAGGAATTCCATGATTCACCAATCGAAAGAAACCCCAAGTCCCCGATGCACGTCGAACTTGATCAGTAATTTCCTTGCGTTGGTGATGGTCATCTGAATCCACGTTTTTCATATCAATCACAGGAATCTCAAAATTGCTGTGTTCATCTTCAATATGATCCAACTCTTCAGTGAGCTCATCCAGTGGTCGAACGAACATTGAGGGATCTTTACAATTCCAGCATCCACTATTCCTTTCACACCAGCTTTTGATTCTTCAAAAGCCTTCAGTTCTTTCGGCCGATTATAGGAAGGATGCTGTTCTTCAGGTCCAGTAATTTCCATAACCTGATGGCCGGTTCTTGTCCTTTGTATCAACCAACAAGATCAGTTCTGTCTGAGTGATTGATAAGGGAGAGGCTTCTGACTGTATTATCTGATTGCACACAGGTACATATAAGATCCAAACTGAACTCACCACCGGCTTGACTGATCAAAGTCTTTATGTTGCTAGTTATTTTGATGGACTATTGAAAATTGATTTATTTTTTTTTTTGTAATTTTTTCTTCTTCTTTTGATGGACTTTAGCGGTGATGTTAGTCTTCCCACGTTTTCTTTCCCCTTTCTTTACCTACTACTTTCAGTAGACTACAAATTAGACCAGATCACCCACTTAAGTTTCTGAAAGTAGAGGTAAAGTTAGAAAAAGAAGATGCAAAAAATAAAAAAAGGATGGGATTTTTGTTGGAAAATGCAAAAAGAAGAAGCATATATCAAATGGAAGGAACGGATAATAAAATGATAAAAAACTTAAAGGCCGCCCACCGTGGGGATCGAACCCACGACCACAAGGTTAAGAGCCTTGCGCTCTACCAACTGAGCTAGACGGGCTTCTTGTGATGAAACGTTTCCCTGACTACCTTAACATCACAAAGTCAACATCATCATTGAATAAGATCTTGATTCCTCGTGCCCCAAGCTATGGTAGACACATCAATCCTATAAATGGATATCTGTTTCTTATTCAAAAAAATTATTTAATAGCTATATATTGTAGAGAAATAACTAATTCCATTTATAATTACGATTTCAATACTGATAATAGAATAAGTTTATTACAAAAAGAGATTTTTAGAGGTAAGGGTAACGGTTGGAAGTCGAGCAACAATTTGGGTTCCAACCCCCTCTGAATAGCAACTCCTAACATGAAACAAAAATTACCTTGGAAATAGAATCATGCCTAGCAAAAAATTCTTAAGCTGTTTCAAGAAAACAATAGTTTCCTCCCCAAGCTCTCCCAAAGTCGTGAGCCAAAATACCGAAGCTATATCCATGAGAGGAACAAATATCAAGATATTTATTACGCTTACGTTCCATAACACGAGAAATAGCCTCACCAGACACAAATTTTTGCACCCCATTGCCAGTGAAAGGTGAAATACCGGTTACATCAAAACATGTATCATACCGGTTACATCAAAGCTATATTGGTTGTGATTTTTTTTTTTGAATTCTGAAAATTTCAAGATAAGAATCGATATACCAAATCCAATCGAGGGTTTGGTAAACAAATCCAATCATGGGTTTAGTAAACTTGCAATATCGGGTTTAGGAAACTTGCGGTATCATTCTAAGTCTAAGTATATAGCTCTAAGGTTTAGTGAACTTGCAATATCACTCTAAGTCTAAGTAGCTAGCTCTAAGGTTTAGTGAACTTGCAATATTATTTTAAGTCCAAGTAGTTGAAGTTAATAACTCCCGAAGTCGAGCAACGATATGGGTTTAATATACTAAAAACAATTGTTGCTCTGCAAGTAACTTGTATTAACTTCAGCGTAAAAGTGGCGTGATAACTAATTGGCAGCAGTCTAATGCATCCAACAGAACATTCAACTTGCGGCTCATTCTCCAACACGTTAATTTCACTTAATGTTGTAAACAAAAACATAATTGAGAAACATGGCAACCATCTATTATGTATAACTAGAATGTCTTTTTACTCACAAAAACAGGGAATAACCTGCAAGAGAGCGTTAATACCATGAGAAAAATAATAATAACATGATACTGGTTACAAGAGAGGGATTGGTACATACCTGACAATACAAGACTTTAGTAAATGCCAGATGACTAGACATTGACTTACAATAATACTCAAACTGTGAAGATGCTTCAAGTGTTAAATGAGGTTACTGAGAAAGTTGCTTGCCCTGTTGAAGCTTAAACTCAAGTGGGGAATAAAGTTCACGAGTTTCTGGTTAAGGAAAGTTGGATGGAGATTTTTGATAATTCAGATTTTCTCCATGATCAATTGGAAATATGTAAGAGATAGAAAATGCGCTTCTTGGTATAAGGTGTAATATTTGTTTTCCTCCCCACGCAAGATTAAAATCGATTGAAAAAGGCTCACAGTGTTACAAGCAATAAGCAAAGTGAGCCACCAAAATTAAACATGACACACCCAAGTAGTCCAAACTCCAAAAGGAGCCAATTGATGATGTTAATAATTTTTTTTCAAATTGATATGTTTGATCTCAAAAAGACATTTTTCGCGAAAAACACAGTAGAACTATGCAACACAATACGTGTTACCTTGATTTTGTTCACACAGTAAACAGATTGAAAATACTAGTTCATGTCATTGGTTTCAACTTCTATAATGGCTCATTGGCTTGACAAAGACAAATGAAATTTCCAAGAAACCAAGCATTCATTATTTAACCTTTTTTTTTCTTGTTTCCAGAATTCCAGGGTCCTTTTAGATTTAGGCGCCCATCTCAGCCACTGTTTGTCTTATGTTTATTGGAAGAAAAACCTGCGAGACTTACTTATAGGCTATATACCAATGCAACTTTGAAATATTTACTAGTTTGAAATATCAATTATGTTGCACTTATTTGAGTTAATGTGAATTTTTATTGCAATATTGTTCATAACAAGAGCGATTCATCCAACTACGTCTGTGTATATAAATTATAAGAGATCGACAAGATATATATATATAAATAGCACAAAGTATAAAACAAAAAATTCCAAAACTTACTTTGCCCATTACACCTATTCTTCTCCCATTAGCAAATATGTTTTGGAAGGCGACTAATACGATCGTAAAAGATATTTATAGCATAATAAAGATAATTGAAGCAATCAACATCTTACCCTTAACCAAAGTTTTGATCTTTAAAATTCTTTATGTCCATAACTATCTTCCAATCCGATACCACACTAGCCAAGTGACATACATTATGCATGTAAACGAATCCGATCACATATATTAGAATGGTTATAACACGAACAAACGCGGCATTTGATAATCCAACTGACTAGCAAAATACTATTAGAACTGAAACAAAGTTGTATACAAACATGATTCCAAAGGTCCATAAGAAAGTGATAATTTCACTAAGAGTGATTTCGTTGGTGTTTAGCTACACCTCTTCACCTGGATGCACACATAGTGGGAAGGTTGGCTTATCGATAATCCAAGAGCTTATATAGTAGAACTTATCTATAAGAATATCCTAGGGATTGCAAGAATTCTACCTTGAAACGATGTATCTAGGAGAAAACATAATTATGCACAACAAACATCACAATGAACCTAGTCAATACAAATATTAGTTAAATTTTGTTTAGTTTCACATGTATATATGATACGTAAGTTAAATATAGGAAGTTTTCAATGCAATACAATGTACCTAGGAAAACATAAATTTTGTTTAGTTTCACATGTGAAATTTGTTTAGTTTCATATGTATTAGTTAAATATACGAAGTTTGTTGTGTAACACAATCAACGCAAAATTCAACAATGATACGGAAAATTAACAAATGAAATCATATGATCAAAGATATTTAAATGAGTCGTACAAAAAAAAAAGATCACACCCGTTAAAAAGTGAAAAGATTTTTCAAATTTATTAAAAGAATCTGTACGTCTTAAACTTTGATGTACGATACGATCTATATACAATTATGAATTGTTCTTATACTTTCCTTAAGACGGGACCGGAAAAAATTACGATTCGTGGCCACAAGTGACCACAAGAGTTGATACATTCCGTATCTTATAACATACCCACTGATAGAATCACTGAAGGTGCGTAAGTATGAGGTATGTGTCTTTCAGACGTGAAAAGTTTGAAGACTAAACAAAGTTGAAGACACCTCCTCACAGGGATATTTGCGAATAGCTGAATACACACTCCTTTCTTTTTCTTTTACGTCTGTCTATGGGAATACCAATTCTTTGGTCACCTTGATTTTCTTTTATACAAACTCGATTTATGTATTCTCATGTGGCATGTTTTAATCAACTACCTATTCCTATGGAAGAAATTTTGCTCTAGCAGCATCAATGCCTAGCAACGATCAAAGTCATCATCAAGTGTCAGTTTGCATGATCCAGACCGCGGGTCAATTTTATCTAGCCCACTTCACTGGTCCAATTCTTCCAACCCGACTCACCCAAATCGGTTCGTTTTATTTATACTTAAAGTCAATATTTAATGCATGCTGCAAGCCAGCCTAGTGTCTAGTTGTAAGGACCGTTAACACTATTTAACCGGTTAAGAGACGAGTTGGTGATGGAATTAAACTAGAAGTGGTGATACAATGAATAAAGTGATAGTAGTCAGATTGGTCAGAGAAATGAAGTTGCAAATAAGTACCTAGCGCAACATAAGTTGCCACGCGCAATGGCTCAACTGACTCAGATATGTGACTGGATAAACTCGGAGTGACACAAATGACTCAGTCAACCTAGTCAACTAACTGATTCATTTGACTGAGTCGACTCAGTTAAACCAAACTTAGACTCACCAATTCTCGTGACTTGACCATACTTTAACCCGGTTTTACCTTATCCCATTAACCAGACATTGGCCGTTAGTTGGACCATTACTTAGTGACTGTTAGTTGATCATCATTAAGTTCGTTGACATTTACGACCACTTAAGATAGTCCCTGGTCACCTTTCCGAACCTTTTCGGGCATTATTCATGGTTTACGATGACCAATTTTGACATGAAACCTTCAACTAAAAATTTAGTAAAGAAAGAGGTATTGGAATGTTAGAAAGAAGATTGAGAAGATTCTAATGAGATTTTTGTGGGTTTTCCCCAGATGGTGGTGGTAATCAATTTTATGGACTTGTAGATTGAAGGATCTTGAAGTATGAGTCATTTGCTATCTATACAGGTGGAAACTCTTTTAACCTTCTGGTAATCATTAAGTTTTATAATCTGCAAGCATGTTCAATTGTTCGTATATCTTTGAGTATGATGTATATGTTGTATCCGTATGTACGATGTCTGATAAGTCCTTAATTCTTACATATTTACTACTCAAATTTATATTTACTAGTTCTCCATTTTGTACATATTTGATAATTTTGGATGTTTTTGCAGTTTTTAGGAAATAAATGTCGAACGGATAAAATGCAAAATTCTACTGGTAAAATGGAAGAAATCAAATGATTTAATGGGCTAGGCCCGAAAGTAAAAATATGGATAATTATTTCATTTGACCAAATATTTGGGAATGGGTGGAGACCTTTTGAAAGATATACTAATTATGATAAAGGATATTTGAAGATATTTTCCTTAATGAAGAAAATAATCAAAATAAAGATGGTGGAAAAATATGATTCTTTATGATTGGAATTAATAAAGAATGGGTATTCCTTTATATACCCCCATAAAACACTAATGATACCCCCAATTGGTAGGTAAAGCAGTTAGGATTCTGTTGATAGAAAAATCAACGTAACACTAAGATTTTCTTATACATCTACCCCTAAACCTAATTCAATACAATCAAGTTAATCATTGTGCTTAAAATAAAATCAAGTTAATCACTAAATCAGATTAAAAGTAACTGTTCGTTTACCAATAAAATTAAAAAAAAAAAGAATTGTTTATCAAACTATTGATTAATTACCTTACAATATACCTCGATCAATTTCCTAAAGATTCATAATCGTTAGAATCAAACAAAGCCCTACTGCAGCTAGTCAACACAAATAGTGATAAGGGAAATCCATCGCAAAATTAATCAATATAACACCATTAAACAATGCACCTAATGACCCAATCAGAGAGCAATGGATTTGAATGTAAGTGCGAAGGACATCAAATGATCGAAGAACAAGGATTGATGGAACAACAGAGCATCATTATGCCCCTCTATTGTATTATTATAATATGTTGGAAACAAAAGAAATTCCCATTGAATGGGTGGGAAAGAACAATAAGTAAATCTTGAATAATCCCAGTTCAATGGATGATGAGTTTTATTTTTAAAAAATATTGATCCATTGAACAACATTATTTGTCTTACTAAATAATTGAATTTAATGTCTTTTTATCTTTTCGTTATCCTTGATTTTAATGTTTTCATTTGTGTGGAGTAATGCATTTAAGGTGTTGGTATCTTGGTAGAACGTACGATGATCATGACCCATTACTGGGTAATATGAAGATGATGGTGGATATTTGGGGGTATGAGAAATTTCTAGATCAGATGGGGTAGGAAGATATATTTTGTGGGTACATAGATAAAGGGGTACCATTAGTGATTTATGGGGGTATATAAAGGAATGCCCTAAAGAATAGGGTCATTTAACGTTTGGTATCCCGCAAGTATCCAAGACCTAATTTTGGTACCCAATATTTGAAATATTAAGGGTTGGTACCTTGATTAGCCGCTAACTGTTAAAGTCCAAGTTTGACTTTTTTATTTTTCTATTTTTTTAAATTCATATCAAAAAATAATCTGAACTTGCATATTTTACCCCAAACATTATCTTCTTCTTCTTCCATGTTCTTCCATCTCATCCCGTGTAGAAACCTGCCTTAAACCTAATTTGTCTTAATGATAAGCACGTAAACGCTACATTTTATACCCATATTTATATCAGCTGTGACTCGATATTTTGGCTAATAACACTATTTTAGTGCTTTTGTAGAAAGTACAAGCAAATCCATTCATCCGAAAATAAATGACTAAATGTGAAGCTAAAATATCGTTTGCGGCAAAAATCATCAGATGGCTCATAATATCAATATGAGACGGAGCTTAATTAAACGCAATTGTCATGTTATTTCTCCGTGTCAGCACCACTTAGGTCAACTAATGGAGAAAAGAGTATGATGGTAACAACAAAAGTGTTAGATTTACCGAAGTTTTACACGTCGATTTATCTCAGGCTCTAATAGCAGTGGCACACCCCTTCGGGAGAAAACGAAATACAAACTTCGGTCAATCTAGAGCTGCTCTGGTAACAAACATAGTTATCTGTTTAAGAACGTCAACTCCACCTGTGGTTAAAGAAGAAGTGGGAAAAGTCATATGTCCTTCTAATCTATCATATAGATCGGAAGCTAGAATAACCTCCTAAGTCCTACGACAGTTCTAATCTAGCATATAGATGCGCTAAATGGAACAGCGGAAAGTAGACGCGTTGAATGGGAACAACGAAAAGTAGATATAGGTTGCGTTGAATGGAACAACGAAACCATCTCAACCGTCGGATAAAACAAAATCTGCGCTGAACCAAACAGCGAAAAGTTGATTTTCTCTATCCTGAACCATTCAGCAAAACTGTCTCGCTACTAGTTGGAATGCAAGATATATCTGGAAAGAGAAGTAGTATTAAAGAACATGAAAAACTTTTTGTATAATCTGCAACGCTTTTTGTCTAATCTAGAAGCCAAATCTAGCCCGTAGGACTTAGTCTTAGACACAAGAAAATAAGCATAAACAATATACCATCAAACCCTAAATAAAAACAGAAAAATTATATAAGTATTATCATCATCAATAAAACATCTCTCCCTACGAGGATTCGTTCGTGGATGTAGGTACAACTCACTGAACCACGTTAAATTTGTGTCTCTTTTATTTATGCTTGTTTCGTGTTATTAATCTTATTTTACATCATCATTATCAAATCAATCGTGTTCCCTGCCTGAAAATAATTTTTGGTACAAATAATAAGAGTTAATCAATTCCTAATTTTCTATAACAAAGCCATCAAAAATATAATGCTTGGTTCAGTACTCAACAGTCTACACACATAAAACTTCTATTAGAGTCAAAGATTTTTTGTTGACCTCGGTGAGAGAATGTGAGACCCTTACTTACTGTTCAACGGTTGTATCATTGGTGTTTACGGTTGGTTATTGCCACATAATTCTATTGGTTCCTTAAGCCTGGAGAATTTTGCATTAGTCACCTATTATTCACCGTACAGGGTATCGGTCCTCACAGATATTGATACAATACGGAAGAATCGATGATACTGATCGATACCGATAATTTATGTCTAATTAAGGTATAGTCGTCCTGTAACATATAGATTCACATTCGTTAGATGTCCAAAAAATAAATAAATAAGTTAAATGAATGTGATTGAACCATTGAATCCAAAAAATATTGTAATTCAAATGCTTGAGCATATTTGATTGTCTCCATTGGTCAATACAATTTATATAAAAGATGATAAATTTCGAGTTAACTTATTCAAAATTTGAATAACTAATTGATGGTTGACTTTGCTCTTCCAGATGATATTGTATCTCATTTGTAGAGCATATGTGTAAAAATTAGATGAAATCTCCAAAGAATCCTACTCGTTTATCATGATACTCATGAGTTGGACATTGAGATTATCTGATCTATTCATAGATTTTCCAGATGAAAAAGGATTGAGCATGCCTCAACGTTTATTTGTCTTTGATATGTCATTTTCCAGTTCATTCATGTTTACAACAATAATAATCAATATTTTTATTTTCAAATTGGTATGAAAGTTTGAGCATGCCTTGACGTTTATATATCTTTTATATTTAGTTTCCGTCACACGGGTATCAACAGATACATATAGAACTCCTGGGGATACAGATAATTGAGGATCATTGGCCAGTCATAATAGGTATATATATATATATATGACACGAACCTGTATCGATGAATGTGGAAACCCATGATTCCACTTTAACCTTTAAACCCGACCATCATAAAAATGTGTAGACATCGATATGAGACTTGGGAGAGATGAAACTAATATAACTCTTTTTTAAAGAAATTTTGACATATTCAACATGGATTAAGCGCCCCCAACCCGAATGAATAACACAAAAAAGAAACATAAAACAATCTAGAGAAGACTACGTTGAACCATAACTACAGACTCAAATACACCTTCTGACTACTAATAGCTATGAGGAAACTAGTAAACTCATCCTCTAACCTTACTCAACCAAGACCTGACTTCAACTTCCTTGATAGGGTCAACCATCTCCCTTATGTACCAACAATCTAAATTAAGCATCATGAATAATTAGAGGTTTTGACTTCTTACCTCTAACAGACTTCTTCAAATCTGCATCTCTTTGGTGAATGCTTTTAATCGTAACATGATTCTTCTTAGTAAAATGTGCCCTTATACTACTCCCGCTAATCATGGAGACATAATGTTGATCTTGATCCTCCCAATTAGGATTCAAATTCTCAGTTGAGGAAATATTAACCTTAGACTTATCACCCTCATTTACCACTTTATCGATAGCTTTAGTGACTTGCATGAGAACATCTAAGGCATTCTTGGTAGGTACCTCATAAATACTACCAGGTTCTATATTTAACTTACTAGCAACAGAAACATTCCCTCTCTCATCAAAAAGTATAAAGTCTATTGAACCATCCCCTTTAGAGGAGCTTTATCCAAAACAATATCAACAGTATCACTCTCCTCCTCAGTGTGTTCATCCATAACATCCTCAACAAGAACTTGATAATTTTCTAGAGAAATACCAACCCCTTTATCCTTCTTATTATTTTTTTCAACTCATTGGCTCCTCTGTGATTTTGTGCCACACTGCACCTTCTTGCTACCATCCTTAATGTGATGAAATTGACACTTAGCATCTGAATGTCCAAAGGTGTTGAATCCCACAAACTTAGGAGGTTTCTAATAGAACTCAACAACAACATTGAGATCCTCTTTCCCATCAATAACAATTGGAATCTCACTAGGGAAATCACAAGTAGTATCTTAAAATATTTTTATCAGTCATTAAAGGAATTTCTAGATAAATGGCAATAATTCTAATACCCCTCTGATTCCACATGAACATGGGGATTTTTCTAAGAGTAAACCAAACAAGAAGAGTTTTAAGTCCTCAACCATTTTGTCCACCAGAGGAAACCAATACCATGTATGTCTCAGCGTTACTGAACTCAAATACAAAAGTAGAATCACTATGTAAATTCATACAAACTTCCTCTTTCAATCTTCAGATACGCAACAAATAATTATTCACAAATGAAAAGGTAAACGACGACCAAAAAAATCACCCACCACTAGTTCCTCAATTTAATTTCTTAATGTCCTCCTCAAAATCAGAAAGAGAAGCAACATAAGCTTTCTTGCCATTAATAATCTGAGGAGCATGATTGAACCTTCAGTTTGGAATAATCTTTGGAGATGTAGTGTTCCCCATACAATAAAGCTCTTCGCATGAAAATGCATCAGAGAACTAAACACTACCAGATGCAAGCTTTCTTTCTACAATAGTAATATTGATACTCAATGTAGCATATGTGGAAGCAGTGAAAAAATCATAAGGCATTTAATATTCGAACGTAAATACGCAAGAGAAGTTTGAAGAGGTATTAGTATTGACATCAACTCATTTAAAAACAATTGGAGTAATGTCTCTGAATGGCCAGGTCACTAGGTGGTTATCCTCAATAAATACCAGTTATGATGAAAGATGGTTAAACACTCTATGAAAGGTGCTTGGGTATTATGGAGGGACATACTGTGTTACATGGATTATATCTCTTAAGATTCATTATCAGCTAACATCCCACTTGCATGACACATAAATCATATCCACAAGCACTAGTCCAACATAATACATGTGGTTTTGTCAACCCCTTTATCATTCTTATCCAACATGGAATCTGCTCCATCTGGAAGCATAATTTTACCGGAGTCAATTTTCTTCTTTTTTATCTTTTATTTACTTCCACAAAAATTTTCGTTTTTGTCCCTTTTTACTTTGGTTCTTACAAAATTGACAATCTATTTTTTTAGATATTGAATTAATAAGTGAAACCATTTTTTTGTTTTGAAAGTATGTAAGGTAGATATATTAGAACATAAAACGGAGTCCATTAATCTTTTGATTCAGTCTCGTTTGAGACAGACTCCAGATGAGTTGTCCTTAAAATGGTTGAATCTGTCGGATTAGCTTCTTCATATATTATAATAACATTGTTATTTAAACTACAAGCATCATATGATTTGACAGATTTATAAGTAATTCCAAGAATTAGAAAAAATGGTTTTGATTCTTCCCAAGATAGATATATATGTAGTTGAACTTCTTCATTTTTTTCGTCAATACATCAGCTACCCCATTTGCTTTTCTGTCTGCAAATGGAAACCCTAAAAAGTATACTAATTGATCCGCTAATTTCCTTGCTTCACTTAAAATTGATGTGGGATGCCACTGGATCGAGTTACTCTTCCCTTGAATATACAAAATTATTGATAATTTATCCCCTCCAATGACCAAATTAATTTGTTAGTTTTCTTGTTAGCAGAGCTACACTGATGTTGTTATGAAACTCCAAATTTCTGCTCCTTTAAACTTTTTTGTACAGTTGCGCATAATAATACCAAAACCAGCAATAGTATCTACATAAATCCATGAAGCCTCACAGTTAACTTTATAAGTGTTTATATCTGGTGTCTTCCGAATAGTATCCCTTTAAATAGTTCTTTTTACAAATTATTCTTTTGAAAAGATAGTTTCAGGATGCCAGTATGCTGAATGTCTAGCTACAAACATAACTAATTGAGAAAGAGAATTTTGTTTATCCTCAATTTTTTTAAAGAATCTTTCTTTCCATATAAACCAACATCCGGTAAGATCCGGAGACATTAAATATAACCCTCTTTTCCTTTCCCCCATTTATTGTAGTGATCTAAGAAAGAATTATTAATAGTAGAAGTTAGGTTAGAAATTACTCCCTAAGAGTCCGTCAGGGAAGACTCCAACCTTCTTTGCAAAACCATAATCAGATGATGGAAAGAGGAGACCTAGGATGTAAAAGATCATAACATGAGTGATTCGGCATATTCAGATTCCTATATATCCACTCATATGGTACTTCATAATACTATTCAAATAAGATCCATTTGGCTAGATATTGTTATGTACATCCATAAATCCATATGCTTTGGAAAAAAGATGTTATGTTGTTTCGACAACATGCTGACAAAAAACACACTTGGTTTAACACCAAGTACATATCTTAGCTTCTGTCTTGTTGGTAATGCATCCTGAATGCACTTCCAAATAAACATTTTTATCCTTTGTGAGGTGCCCATATTAAATAGAGATTTTCTGAACCTTCAGTTTCCGCAGGTACAAAGTTATAAGGATTCTGGAGTTTTGCGTACAAAGATTTTTACTAAGAATTCACCGTTTTTAGTCAGTGTTCATCATAGCTTATCCTTTTTTAGAGGACCATCCTTTGTTGTGCGTAGTTTTATTTTTGAAATTTCTGTAACTATTGTATTGCTAATGGTTTCCTGTAACACAACTTGATTTCACTTTTTTGTGTTAGGGTTTATCAACTCTAATACAATTGTTATATTGTAGTTGGTTCGAGAAAGAGTTACGTTTCAAACAAAATTTATCTCTTCCTTGAAATCACTTATCATCCCAAATGTTTATGGACTGTCCATCCCCTACTTCCCGTATACTGTATTTCTTGTATGCTCTATATCTTGAAGGATACACTTCCAAATCCAAGAGGATTTAGCTTTTTCTTAGAATGAAGAGCATCGAACTTATTAAAGTACTTTCTTTTAAGAATTTTGGCTCATATGTCGTTAGGGTTATTCAGTAGCTAGATTCCAAGCAATTATACTAATCATAGCTTGGTTAACCTTGTTTTCTTCTTTAAAACCTAATCCTCCCTGATCTATAAGTTTACACATATAGTCGAAAGATTTTATTTGGAGTTAGAGTATTTGGAATTCAATCACTTAACTCTCTTACCATAGTAATGTAACTGGTTGGTCTTGCCATCTGGTATGGCAAATTTTTTTTTTTGACATAATGCATATAAATATGCCTTATCGACAGAATTATGTCAAAGATTCCGACAAAAACGATTGCATGAACCTAATTTTACACATTCTTAAGAGATAGCACTATGGTTAAGTCATCAGGAAAGTGACCTCCCGCGACATTTCTTCTTCTTCCTTCTTCTTCTCTATTTTTCTCCTCTCCACAACCCCTTTCGATTTGAAGACCCTTTGGTGCGATTCAGAAGCTAAAATTCAGTGGGTTTGTTTCTTAGTAGCCAGTGAAACATTTGCTTTTAATTCTTATATATTTTAGTTATGAAAAAATATAAACTCATGTCGGTGTTTACTGTATACAGGAAATGTGGTGTCAGGCATATCAGGATTCACAACAATAACTCATGGCTGAACAACAATTCTATTTCGACCACAGAAAGGAACTGCAACACCAAATCAAATACGGTGCAAAATCCCATCAGAGATTTGTTAGAGAGTATGAACCACCATATACATGTGAGTCATTTACCCCAGGCCAATCTCGTGATTCGGGACCGTCGACGGGTTCTTTTGTTCCAAACAGTCAAGAAGAGTCTTACCATCCTTATAATTTATCTGAACAACTCAATCAAAGTACAACCACGTACCAATATCAGGGTAATGAAAATAATCCATGGTTCTAAATGTAAACGGCAAGTTTTTTAACTTTTTAAGGGATATCTTTATAACTCTATGTACTGCTCATTTTCACTGTATAACGACTACTTTTTTGGTTTTATTTCTACTGGTAGTATTTACCGTATAACGGCATTTTTATTTTAATTTTATATCCTCTCATTATATCTCTATATATAGCAAATCACTTTCCAAAGTGAAGCTATCCATACATTCAATCATATTTGTGTTTTATAAAAATGAGATTCAGCAAAGAAGAAGATGTTGCTCTTACGCAAGCATGGATTGAAGCAAAAAACAATATTCTGAACGTAGTTCATAACACTAGCAACCAATTCTGGAAGAGTGTATTTGAATTTTTTGATAACATATCCGGAAATCCAAATGCGAGAGTCCAAGGAGGTCTTAGAGAAAGGTGGAACAAGATCCACAAGTACATATCCTACGGTAATCACAGTTGTCATGTGTTGTGGAGCGTAACCATGAATCTTTCTTTGTACTTGCGAACCTTTATTTGAATTTGAAAAATCCGTTATTGAAGTTGTCGTCTGGTTCGGTTATTAAGATTTCCAAACGCTTGTACAAAGCCGTCAAACACCAACGTCCATTTTTCATGGCCGGAGAGTTCTTCAACATATTCAATAGGCAGAGTAGCAACATTTATAAACGCTGTGGTGAGTGCAACATCTTCTTCTACGGTATACCCAACCATTACCATGTTATATATTGAAACCAAAAACATATGAGACACTGAGGATATTAATGCCGACTATTTTGGATTGTTTGTGTTGATGAACTTTTTGACCATTTATAATAGGTATTGGAAGTGGTCGTTGGAAACTATCCGTTACTAAAGATCCGTTGGTATAACAAAATATAATTCAAATTATCGTAATTAGAAATATATAAATTAATGTTACTGAGAAAAAAGAAACTACATTACCGGAACTAAAACACGGCTTTACTTAAAAAATATAAACACTTAAACTAAGCTATTAAAAATAGAAATTATTTTGTTGTTGCCTCTCCAACTGCCTGGCCAATATGGCATTCTGTTTTAATTCAAAGTACTTTTTTGCATTTGGAGCCAGCTTTTCGAGATCGATTTGCATTATTTCCCTTTCTTCTTTCTCTCGAGCAGCTTCAATTTGTTGTTGTGTTGTCTCTAGCAACTTTTCCATAATTTGGTTTTGTTGTTGCTGATGAGGTGCGACTGTCGTTCGGGATCCCTTTAGATAATCAAAAAGTTTACTGCCCGCGTCGCTCATCTGGGAATCTTGTGAGGATGGTGTGGCGGGTTTTCTTGTCCCAGCGACCTTTTTATTAATTTGGGCTTTTTTCGCTGCTCTGGACTTGCGTTTATCTTCTGTAAATCCACCTGACGACGTTCCAGGTATTGAACTTGGGTTCGTACTAGGGGTATATCCTAATGGAAAAGGGATGCCGCTAGCGTTTGGAATTTGATTTGCAAATGGAGTCTCGACGAATTGTCTTGTAAGTGGATTTTGAGAAGATGGGGTTGGAGTACTAAACATATTAGAGAAATTTCCATGAATTTGAGATGACGGAGGATTAGAATCTCGGTCCATATCTTCAGATAAATTACCTACATGTACATTTGGTACATTTGGAACATCTTTAAGCAGTTCATACTCAACATCTCGAGTAAAGTGTTTTTTTGTGTATTTCAACATGAATGCTTCTCGCAATTAACACCTACATCAATGTAAAACACACCATAAATAAGATACGCATAAATTAAACTATTTACAAACAACATATACAACAACTATAATTGTTAGAGCATTGCTCGGTCAAACTCGCATGCGTTGCTATCTCAAGTATGTTTGTCAATGTTAGTGATCAAAACTATAAGTCTTGATTTCTAGCCTATTTGTAGATGTCTCGGACTAGGACATATATAGTGTAGTTGAGCTTAAATTTCTCGACATTCATCTCTTGAAGATGAAAAACTACTAAGGGGAGCTTGTGGAACTTCTTCGACAAAAAGTATGTGGAGACTTGAACTTATCTATCACTTGGAAAGTCTATTTCTACTATCTCCTATATTGAGACATAAGTCGTGTTACGACATAGTTTTCTCTATACACATTTGAGATTTCGAGTTGAGTATATCTCGCTTACATATTTCTCGAAATATGTGTTGGTAAGCTTTCGCTTCGACCAAGTTCATCTTATATCATGAAAATATTTCCGAGTAACATCTTACATGGTTTGTGTGATACAATCATTTGGTGTAAGACTTGGAAGGTTTCAATAATGATTATTTCAATATCTTGAAAATTGCTTTGATGCTAGTAGTGTGTGAAAACGGCTATTGACATTATAGAAGAATGTTTCAATGATTGAAATAAAGAGTTGATGATGTAACCATATTTGGATATAAGCATATATAGTGTGGTTGCAGATTAGTGTATAAGTCCATAAACCGGAAGCCAAGAGTATGCTTATGTGTGTATACGGAATTGGTGAAGGAGACATGTTAAGTATGCGTACCCGTACGCATACTGGCGGAAGTTCTCAAACCGAGAATTTCTGCTGAGTTTGGTTTTGGAAAAACTCTTAACTAGTCACCTTAAGTATGCGTACCCGTACGCATACCGGCGGAAGTTTTTGAACCGAAAATTTCTGCTAAGTTTCGAAACTTTACAAACTCAAAACCGGTTGCTTAAGTACGCATACCCGTACACATACTTAAGATGGTTACTTTGTCAAATCGGTCAAGTCCATGAACATAAAAATTTAATTCATAAGGAATGCAATCTTCGCAAACCGTGGCTATAATGTTCATGATTGATTCAAGTGAATCAAACCAATTTGATTTCAATTGTGTTTTCTAAACAATTGAACAACTCTTTAACTAGTTTCATTTGAGTCATTTGAACTAGTTATGGTTAAGATGAACAAGGTTGATATGAGAGTAATCATATGGCTAACCTCGGTTAACTATTTGTGAACCAACCTGGTGTACACGTTTAGGTACGGCTACATAAACCTAAATGAGGGTCCATTTCATTTGTGTGTAACAAGCTAAGTTCGATCTAACGGTTGAAAGATATTAGCTTGGTTGAATAAGGTTTTTCATCTAACGGTGAATATTGAATGCTTTGTTACCAAGGTAATTTGGATTGCAAACCCTGATTTGAAAAATATATAAAGGATAACTCTAGCAACTGGGAAACCTAATACCCATACCTCATGTGTGTTACTAGTTGAATAACTAGAGTCGATTCTCCTTTAACCTTAGGTTTCTTCTCGAGACCCCGTTAACGACTTGAAGACTTCATTGGGATTGTGAAAGTAGACCCAAATATTATCTTTGTAGTTGCATGGTCTGATCTTGCTGTTTCTGTCATGTTGAGTGCAATTGAAATAATTGTCTCGAGATTTTATATCCCCAATAGGAAAGATAGAAAATTAATCACAAACAAACTTCGTCTCATCATTTGTGATTCCACAATAACTTGTTTTGCTAGTCGATTAAGTTTATTGTGAGGTGATTGATAATACTATGCTGTTCTTTGGGAATATAAGTCTGGTTTACCAATTGGTTCATGTTCACCTTGATTTATCAAAAGACGAAACAAAAACTCTTGGGTATTTATGTGGGAGACAGATTTATTCAAGCCTATAGACTTTTCTATGTGAGACAGATTTGTCTATCAAGTCTTCGACTTTGGGTCGTAGCAACTCTTAGTTGTGGGTGAGATCAGCTAAGGGAATCAAGTGCGTAGTATCTTGATGGGATCAGAGACGTAAGTAGCGCAACTGTACCTTGAATCAGTGTGAGATTGATTAGGGTTCAACTACAGTCCAGTCCGAAGTTAATTGGTAGTAGGCTAGTGTCTGTAGCGGCTTAATACAGTGTGGTGTTCAATCTGGACTAGGTCTCAGGGGTTTTCTGCATTTGCGGTTTCCTTGTTAACAAAATTCTGGTGTCTGTGTTATTTCTTCCGCATTATATTTTGTTATATAATTGAAATATCACAGGTTGTGCGTTAAGATCAATCAATTAGAATATCCAACCTTTGGTTGTTTTTACATTGATTGACACTTGAACATTGGTCTTTGGAACCGTTCAAGTAACTCCTCTTATATTCAATCAGGCTCGCAGATTTCTATTTGCTGATTGCTGATTGAATTAAGAGTATGAGATATTAAACTCTTAGATATACTTTAATCTTGATTGAGGCTGACTGTCTAGTTGATTCTCTAGAAAGTGTATTGGAGTAAGTCCTCTCAGATTGCCAAACGAATTGTTGGGTGTGGTTGTTAGACCCCCCGCATTTTCAATTGGTATCAGAGTAGGAAAACACATTAAAGACCTCATAAGTCTGTGTTTGTAACGATCTGATGATGGAATATATTTTCTTTAAAAACGCTTCACCAAAAATGGATAAATTCAACATCGAGTGTGTTCTAGAAGCCGTCGAAAAGGTTGAGAATCCTGATTTTAAAAAACTTATCAAGTTCATGTGTCTCGAAAAATTTCGATGGATAAAAGAAATTGATAATCCTCATTGCGAAGGTTATATCAAAAAACCTATTGCTCAAGATTGCTCTGAAGAGGTTGTTGAGCTTCAGAAAAAGTTAGATAAACAAATCCCGATCAATTCTGATCTTGCTGCAGAAATTGCAAAGCTTAAGGATTTGAAGTCCGCAAAAACTTTTTCAAAGGATTGAATACCAACTATAATTCTTCCTTGAAGAATTGTCGTTTGTCAGGTGATAAACAAGGTCTAGGCTTTGTGAAATCTGGTAGCACTCAGAACTCTTCGAACAAGGTTAATGATGTTGGTACATGTTTGTTTTGTGGTTCTCACAATCACTTTCAACATGTGTTCTTGTCCTTCAAGAGAAGACTAAAGGTTGCTAGTGATTTTTATAAAAAAACTACTCAACTTGTGTCATCTCTTAAAAGACCTTTAATACTAACAAGAAATCCCAAAATGGCTAGTAGTGCTAGTATGGGAGCTTTTGCTCTGAAGTCAACATCACCCTTTCAATGGTTCCTT
Source organism: Papaver somniferum (assembly GCF_003573695.1). NCBI lineage: Eukaryota > Viridiplantae > Streptophyta > Magnoliopsida > Ranunculales > Papaveraceae > Papaver > Papaver somniferum. The sequence goes on from NC_039358.1 coordinate 43,655,047, forward strand.
GATAGTGGATGTAGCAGGCACATGACTGGTGATCTCTCATGGTTCATCAATTCAAGCGATTTTGATGGTGGACCGGTAACTTTTGGAGATGGAAGTTGTTGCCACATAAGCAAGAGGCGTTCCTGAAATTCATGATGTCGTATACGTTAAAGGTATGACTGCTAATCTTCTTTCGATAAGTCAAATCTGCGACAAGGGCTATAAGGTTGTCTTCAATGATAAAGGATGTGACATTCTCGACAAATATGGAAAAGTGATTTTTCAAGGATCACGTGGAAAAAATAACTGTTATCTTCTTGATACTCAGTAAAGTAACTGTTGTAATTTGACTAAGGTTGAATCTACACACCTTTGGCATGAACGTTTTGGTCACATCAATTATCGTCTTCTAACTAAGATCATTAATAAAGAACTTGTTAGAGGCGTTCCCAAAATCAGTGCCAAGGTTGAAGGTGTATGTGGTGCCTGTCAAAAGGGGAAACAAACGAAAGTTCCACACAAATCATCCCGGAATATTCTCACCAAAGATCCACTTGATTTAATTCATATTGATCTTTTTGGCCCAATTCAACAATCTACAGTGGCTGAGAAAAAGTATGCTTTGGTTATGGTAGATGATTACACTAGATTCACCTGGGTGGCATTCTTGGCCCACAAGAATGAAACTCTCAGTGAGTTCAAGATTATTGTTAATAGAATCCTGAATGAGAAAGGTCGAAAACTAAAGAAAATTAGAAGCGATCGTGGCACAAAATTCAAAGACACCAAGGTATTTGAATACTGTGACTCTCTCGGAATTATTCAACAATACTCACAACCAATTACTCCACAAGAAAATGGAGTTGCAGAAAGGAAGAATAGAAATATTCAGGAAATGTCCAGGGTAATGCTCCATAACAAAAACCTACCATTAAGGTTTTGGGGTGAGGCTGTTTTTACAGCTTGCTATTTAATTTGATCAATCGTGTTTACTTACGGTCAAAGACCTTAAACACTCTCTATGAGTTGTGGTACGGTAGAAAACCCAACTTACACTATCTCAGAGTTTTCGGCAGTAAGTGCTACATTTTAAAGGATCGAGAACAAAAAGGGAAGTTTGATTCGAAAAGCGATGAGGGAATTTTTCTTGGCTATGCATCTGACAGTCGTGGTTTCCGAGTCTTTAATCTCAGAATCCAAGTCATGATGGAATCAACTAATGTTATCATTGATGATATAAGTAACTTTCATCATGATGACTCTCCTATTGAATTGCCTCCAACTGAGATAATTGATAATGTCAAAGAAACGTCAGAATCAGAAGAAGTTGTTCCAACGGTTGCTGATCCTGATATCTCTAGTGATGAGGATAAAAATTCTAGTTAGGCTGTTCCTCTTGAACAAGAGCGTGTCTCCGCACGACACCTATGGGTTCAAAGGAATCATGATACTAATAATATTATTGGTGGCAAGGACTCTACTGCTAAGACGAGAGGTCAACTTCAAAATATTTGCAATTTTGGTTGTTATCTATCGCAAGTGGAACCTAGAAACATTGATGAAGCTCTTAGTGATCCCTTTTGGGTGAACGCAATGCATGAAGAGTTAAATCAATTTGAAAGACAATACGTATGGAAACTCGTACCTTGTCCCCCCAATATAAATATTGTTGGTACTAAATGGATATTCAAGAACAAGTCTGATGAATTTGACACCATTTTCAGAAACAAATCTAGACTTGTCGCTCAGGGTTATTCACAGATTGAAGGAATTAATTTTGACGAAACCTTTGCTCTTGTGGCACATCTTGAGTCTATTCGTTTGTTGTTAGCTCATGCTTGTTTTCTTAAGGTTAAGCTGTTTCAGATGGACACTAAATCCGCCTTCCTAAATGGAAACTTAAAGGAAGAAGTCTATGTCGCTCAACCTAAAGGGTTTGAAAACCCGGATTTCCCTGATCATGTCCTTAAACTCAATAAGGAATTATACGGGTTAAAACAAGCACCTCGTGCCTGGTTTGAAAAACTAACCACTTCTCTTCTCAGGAAAGGTTTTTCAAGAGGTGGAGCTGACAAAACTTTGTTTTCCAAATGGATTGGAAAAGATGTTGTTATTTCTCAAGTGTATGTAGATGATATCATCTATGGATCAACATCAGAGAAACTTACAAAAGAATTTCGAGTCTCTCTTAGTAAGGAGTTTGAGATGAGCAATGTTGGTGAATTAAAATTATTTTTGCGTTTACAAATTAAACAACACAAGGATGGAATTTACTTATCTCAAGAAAAATATGCAAAAAATCTTGTCTCAAGATTTGGTCTTGATAAGTCAACTCTAAGACTCACTCTTATGCCTACCATGGGTAAACTACATAGAGATGAGAAAGGTGTAAATGTGGATCAAAAACTTTATCGATCTATTATTGGAAGTCTTTTGTATCTCACTGCTACGAGACCTGATATTGCTTTTAGTGTTGGTTGTTGTGCTCGATTTCAGGAAAATCCAAAGGAATCTCATCTTGTTGCCACAAAGAGGATCATACGTTACATCAGTCACACTGCCGGGTATGGTCTTTCTTACACTTTTGATACTCACACTGATCTTACTGCCTATTCAGATGCCGATTGGGAAGGATGTGTGAAAGACAGAAAGAGTACATCAGGAGGATTCTACTATGTATGAATGAATATTTTAGCTTGGCATAGTAAGAAACAAAATTCACAATCTCTTTCAACATGTGAAGTAGAATATATTGCTGCTGGGTCATGTTATACTCAACTTCTATGGATGAAACAAATGCTTGCTGATTATGGAATTGATTCTGGAATAATGAAGATTTTTTTGTGATATCTCAAGTGAGATTCGCATCACTGAGAATCCTGTTGAGCACTCAAGAACTAAGCACATAGACATCAGGTACCATTTTATTCGAGATCTTTATGAAGATGGTATTATCTCTATGGAATTTGTGCCTTCTGAACAACAATTGGCTGACATTCTCACTAAACCATTAGACACTGCCATGTTTCAGCTTTTGCGGCAGTCTATTGGTGTTGTGCTAGTTCATTAGCTCCTCATAACTCTTGCCCCTGCTATTATCTCGATCTTTTGGACAATTGAGTTTGGAACTCCATAATAGTGTTAAGTTCTGTTTGCATTTGTTTCTAGTTGATATGTTTCTGTCCCGTATCCTAGTGTTTGTAAGAATTCCTTCTTTTCTTGTGAAAGTAAGGTCGCCTTTGTTGTTCCCTCGGGGATGATATTTTATGGGGGAGAGTTCTTTTGAACTTGTGCTTAGTTGCCATATCTTTGTGGGGAGTGCGGATGTGGAATTTTTAGGGGTTAACTTGTATCTTCATAACTCCTTGATGAATGCATTTAGCTTCGGATTTATGATTGCATCTAAATTTGTTGGTATGTTAATACACCTTTTGGTCATGATGTATCTCCGTGGAAATTTCATTAGGATCCCACTAATTTTCGTACCTTTGCCAATTTTTATAGAAAAAAGGGGGAGAATTAATGTGTAGTTCACACTACAAATACATATGGTTTACAGATCATTATGTAAGGGGGATCGTGATTTTCATGTTGAGATATGTATTGACTAAGAGGGATTGATGCATATCACCATAGTGTTATTGTAAGAGTTGTGATACAATTGAACTTTCATGCTGTGTAATAATACTATGACACTGTATAACAATGATTGAGAGCATTCTGTTTTCTCATTGTTATAGATACGGATCTTCAACCACTGTGATGCTGAACTTACAACCTTTAGGATCACGGAGTACTTGGAAGTGACGAAGATTTCGAGTCGCGTTGAAGATTCAAAGGAGATCAAGCATGTGGATAAGAAGCTTATTTTTTTTATCTTTTTTTGTAATCCATATGTATTGATAGTTTTGTCACTAAAATTGACAAAGGGGGAGATTGTTAGAGCATTGCTCGGTCAAACTCGCATGCGTTGCTATCTCAAGCATGTTTGTCAATGTTAGTGATCAAAACTATAAGTCTTGATTTCTAGCCTATTTGTAGATGTTTCAGACTAGGACATAGATAGTGTAGTTGAGCTTAAATCTCTCGACGTTCATCTCTTGAAGACGAAGAACTACTAAGGGGAGCTTGTGGAACTTCTTCGACAAAAGGTATGTGGAGACTTGGACTTATCTATCACTTGGAAAGTCTATTTATACTATATCCTATGTTGAGACATAAATCGTGTTACGATATAGTGTTCTCTATACACATTTGAGATTTCGAGCTGAGTATATCTCGCTTACATATTTCTCGAAATATGTGTTGGTAAGATTTCGCTTCGACCAAGTTCATCTTATATCATGAGAAAATTTCCGAGTAACATCTTACATGGTTTGTGTGATACAATCATTTGGTGTAAGACTTGGAAGGTTCCAATAATGATTATTTCAATATCTTGAAAATTGCTTTGATGCTAGTAATGTGTGAAAATGGCTATTGACATTATAGAAGAATGTTTCAATGATTGAAATAAAGAGTTGATGATGTAACCATCTTTGGATATAAGCATATATAGTGTGGTCGCACATTAGTGTATAAGTCCATAAACCGGAAGCCAAGAGTATGCATATGTGTGTATACGAAATTGGTAAAGGAGACAGGTTAAGTATGCGTACCCGTACGCATACTGGCGTAAGTTCTCAAACCGAAAATTTCTGCTGAGTTTGGTTTTGGAAAAACTCTTATCTAGTCACCTTAAGTATGCGTACCCGTATGCATACTGGCGGAAGTTTCTGAACCGAAAATTTCTACTGAGTTTGGAAACTTTACAAACTCAAAACCGGTTGCTTAAGTACGCATACCAGTACGCATACTTAAGCCGGTTACTTTGTCAAATCGGTCAAGTCCATGAACTTAAACATTTAATTCATAAGGAATGCAATCTTTGCAAACCGTGGCTATAATGTTCATGATTGATTCAAGTGAATCAAGTCGATTTGATTTCAATTGTGTTTTCTAAACAATTGAACAACTCTTTAACTAGTTTCATTTGAGTCATTTGAACTAGTTATGGTTAAAATGAATAAGGTTGATATGAGAGTAATCATATGTCTAACCTCGGTTAACTATTTGTGAACCAACTTGGTGTACACGTTTAGGTACGGCTACATAAACCTAAATGAGGGTACATTTCATTTGTGTGTAACAATATAAGTTCGATCTAACGGTTGAAAGATATTAGCTTGGTTGAATCAGGTTTTTCATCTAGCGGTGAATATTGAATACTTTGTTGCCAAGGTAACTTGGATAGCAAACCCTGATTTGAAAACTATATAAAGGAGAACTCTAGCAACTGGGAAACCTAATCCCCTCACCTCCTGTGTGTTACTAGTTGCATAACTAGAGTCGATTCTCCTTTAACCTTAGGTTTCTTCTCGAGACCCCGTAGGTTAACGACTTGAAGACTTCATTGGGATTGTGAAGCCAGGCCCAACTATTATGTTTGTAGTTGCATGATCTGATCTTGCCGTTTCTATCGTGTTGAGTGCAATTGAAACAATTGGCTCGAGATTTTATATCTCCGATAGGCAGGATAAAAAAGTAATCACAAACAAACTTCATCTCATCGTTTGTGATTCCACAATAACTTGTTTCGCTAGTCGATTAAGTTTATTGTGAGGTGATTGATAATACTAGGTTTTTCTTCGGGAATATAAGTCCAATTTATCAATTGATTCATGTTCACCTTGATTTATCAAAAGATAGAACAAAAACTCTTGGGTATTTCTGTGGGAGAAAGATTTATTCAATCCTATAGACTTTTCTGTCTGAGACAGATTTGTCTATCAAGTCTTCGACTTTGGGTTGTTGCAACTCTTAGTTGTGGGTGAGATCAGCTAAGGGAATCGAGTGCATAGTATCCTGCTGGGATCAGAGACTTAAGGAGCGCAACTGTACCTTGAATCAGTGTGAGATTGATTAGGGTTCAACTACAGTACAGTCCGAAGTTAATTGGTAGTAGGCTAGTGTCTGTAACGGCTTAATACAGTATGGTGTTCAATCTGGACTAGGTCCCGGGGTTTTTCTGCATTTGCGGTTTCCTCGTTAACAAAATTCTGGTGTCTGTGTTATTTCTTTTCCGCATTATATTTTGTTATATAATTGAAATATCACAAGTTGTGCGTTAAGATCAATCAATTAGAATATCCAACTTTTGGTTGTTGATTTACATTGATTGACACTTGAACATTGGTCTTTGGTACCGTTCAGGTAACTCCTCTTGTATTCAATCAGGCTTGCAGATTTCTATTTGATGATTGTGGATTGAATTAAGAGTTAGAGATATTAAACTCTTTGATATACTTTAATTTATATTGAGTCTGACTGTCTAGTTGATTCTCTAGAAAGTGTATTGGAGTAAGTTCTCTCAGATTGCCAACCGAATTGTTGGGTGCGGTTGTTAGACCCCCGCATTTTCAATAATGAACATATTTAGATAACATACCCGGTTAATAGAGTCCAAGGCCGAATTATTGCAACGGCTCTTGAAACACAATCGGAAAAGTTATCCACTTCATTATTGATTATGCTAAACTGATTACGAACGCTTTTTGTAGTACGCTCTTGTTTATTCCCACCACAAGCTTCCACAAATTTTTGAAAAAGGATTTCCCAAAACTCTTCCTTATCTTCATCACTGCTATAACCAAGAGCAGAGTACTGAGTAACAATGTGAAAATTTTCCAAAGTACTAAATATCGCTATATGTTTCCTTTTTGGCTTTTGAGTCTCTGACATTGATGAGCAAATTAAAATTTAAATCTCTTACTTAAATAAGAAATAAATTTGAGAAATTTTAGTGAAGAAATCAATTGATGTAAGAAGAATAAACTGATTTAGTGTGATTTGAGTAGATAATTAGAGTGTTATTTATAGAGGATTTTAATGGTGGATGGTTAGGATAGGGTGTGAGAGAGGTGTAAACGAAAAAAAGTCAAACAAATATTTTTTTCCGAAACGACTTCTCAGTAGCCGTGTAAAAAGCTACGGCTACTCAGTAGTCGTATCAATGGTAATACGGCTACTCAGTATCCGTAAAGCGTAATTTCATACGGCTATTGAGTAGCCGTGTGATTTCCCTTCCCTACAAGAGGGATCAGATGTGATCCTCCAAGTAGGAAAAGGGAGGGATATGTATGGAAGACCATAGTACTTGGTTTTTTGAGTTTTTGAGGGATATTGAGGGATAGGGAAGGGGCACCATAGTGTTAGCTCTAAAGGAGATGCTACACCAATCGAGCTTTCTAGGGAACTTTACACATTCCTAAAGGAGATGCTACCCTAACCTAGTGATAGACACATTTTTGTGTCTAATTTGATCTCAATACTATATATTGTTGGCACTCGATTTTGTACTAATTTTGTTATTTTATGTATTTGTAGGTATTTTTTTGGAAATAAATATTTTTGGAAAATTCGGCTCGAAAAGTTGATTTTGTCACCCGGAGGACAAGTGTTATTCGGACTCTCGCTTTTGGATAAGGGGTAACCTAATTACTAAGGGGAACCCCCCAGGTCACCCCCAAGACAGCTGCTATTCACACCCCAGTTCTGGTTAGGGGAAGGACATCTTCTTCCCAAATTCAAAAACCAAAAATTGGCGGGAAAAAAATATATCAACTGACAGATGTTTGTTGGAATCTTTGAACGTGTTCTAGGGCGATTCAATGGCTGATTTTTGGTAGGAAGTTGTGTTATGTCCTATCAAACACGTTTTGGGCTTTTGGTTCGATCAAGTTTGGCCATAATTAGCTGGACAATTCACGGAAGCAAAACAGGGAAACACGGGTTGGACACGGGATTGGAGAAGATTTGAGCGTGTTCTGATCATGCATGAGGGCTCTAGAAACGTTGTGGGTCGTGTGTAAACACTTCTAGAGTGACCAGGATGTAAATCTATGCGTACCAGAGCAAGAATGGAAAGAAAATATTCCCAAGAATATTTTTCTTTACTGCCGAGTTAAAGAGAATTATATGGAGTGAATGAGCGAGATTCGATGGGTCTGTTGGCTGTAAATATGTTTCTATGGTTGCCTAGAAGGGTTGTCGAGAGTTGGGAGGAGAGAAGGAACGCTGCAGAATCGAGAACCATGATTTCTCTCTGCTGCTGCTGCTGCCATTGATGAAGATGAAGAACACGAAGAACGGACTCGCAGCAGCAGTCATTTATCAACAGTGTCTAAGACGCACACTCGTGGGTCGTAGTTCGTCGTACAACAACAGTTATCATTTATCGTTCTTCTTGTAACAGCTGAACAGCGCCTTTGCAACAGTTATTTCTGTTGCGATTTTTCTGTTCAATTGTTTTACACCTTTTCATCATTTGTAAACCACTTTTTGAGCAATAAATAATTATTTTGAGAGCATTTTTACTATGATGAGCTAAAACCCAACACTGGGACGACGGAGGAGGCCAAACTTCATACTTGGGGTAATTTCATTTAATTATTTTTTATGACTTTTGCATTAATTTAAAATTGAAATATGATTTTGGCGCCGCCGATGCGGACCTGTGCTTAGGTAGAATTTTTTTAGGTTTATTATTATTTTTTTTCCTTTTTACGTTTCTTTTTGTCTTTGATTTGCAGGTTCGAAGTGGAGTACTAAGGACCATGGAAGGAAAAGCTTAAAGCGAAAGGAGCGAAAGAGGAATTTTCTTTTTTTTTGTTTTATATATAGAAAAGAAAGGAAAAAAAAAGAGAGATTTTTATATATATTTTTTTTTAGGTTTTTTCTTTTTCTTTTGCACTTTACTTTATTTGGACTTTGGACTTTAAACAATTGGACTTTATTTTTTTTAACCCTACGGAAGGGTATTATTATTAAAAAAAAAATATATATAAACTGTGTGCAGGGAAGGACGACGATTACTATCGTCTCGGCCCATCGGGTTCGCACACGGCATAGGAGTCGTGTCCCGAGTCGACGACAACGGTTCATCGCCCGTCTGGTACGGGAGGTAAGTCCAATCGAAACACCCGCGAATCTCCTGCAAGCGGGTTACTGTCTGCCTTAAGGTGATAATTGTTTGAGGACGAACCAGACTGTCTTTATTTTCCTAGTAAAGGGCAAGGCCTGGCCTAAACAAGATAAGGGTTCGGATTTCATCACCGTTCCTTTCTTGCCCGCCTTAGGAACAAAACCTAACGCGAACCCAAGCTTAAAATTTGGAATAGAACGAGACCGATAGGATAACGAGCTTAATAGGAAACTCGTTCGAAAAATATTGGTTGCTCTTTAAGCACACTCCAAAGTTCATGATGGTTTCTGTGAGTTGAATGCGTGACTGCGCTGCCTTGTGATAGCGGTGAGGCCTTGGGTATCAAAGCTCCACTGAGCTTCCCTCGCCTCAATTCAACTTACTTTGACTCGGATTGATTCCAGAGGGGTTTGCTCAAATTGCAACGAATTCTCTTTCGAAAGATAGAAGCTGGTCTAGAAACAATCTAAGTGGAGCCATCATGCTTTTTGTTTGCTAGAAATCTTTAGGTTTGCTTTGGTGGAGTCGAGTCGGCCTTGTTTGTGATTGTATAGAATCCCTCTGTAGTTTATATTTCTTCGGTGATGAATCCTTTTGAGGAGACGCCACCTGCGATGACGTTGCGAGAATATATGTCTAGAAATTCTCGTTATCAAGAGACGTCTTCGGAAATGACTCTTGGTGAATATATGCGTGGGCAGCGATATATGGATACTCCAACTTTTATTGAGGAATCACCTCTAACGATCTATGAGAAATATTATAAACATAGACCATGTAGTTGGAACAAAGATTGAGAATTCTTGAATTTCAAAAATTGTATCATGATGATGAGGATAGTGATGATGAAGAATCTGAAATATGTGGGAATAGTGATCAGGAATTTGTTACCCCAGTTGAGCCTTATAATGATTATATTATTTCTGGTTCAGATCCTAATAATTTTAAAAATTTTTCACCTATTCAAAAGGACGAGGATTTGACTAGAGATACCCCCGTTTCAGACGATGTAGTATATCCTGTTTACGAAACCGATGATGGTTTAGAGGAACCAGTTTATCTTGAGATCGAGTCAAACGATTTAAAAACAATAGTCTTAGATGAACTCGTAGAGATTAGCGAGGATGAACCCAACTTAGAAGAATCTATTGACCATTTCCAGGAATCTGATGACCTAAAAATTAGGGAAATTGTGACTAGTCTTCCTAGAGACACAGAAAACTCTAAGTTTGGGGGTGTTATCATTCTGTGTGCTTTAACTCTTAGAAAGTACCCTCCTGTAGGACTTGACATTTGTGCCTCAACCATCTTACAAGATTATCTTCGTACACGTTTTCCTGAACCTAATGATGTCCAGAAAGAAGCTCAGTTGTTAGAAACCCATCCTATGGTTGATGTGGTTAACCCAGGCTATGATACCAAGATTGACTTTGTTTTCCCACCAAAACTTTTCAACCAATTGTGGGAACTTTTGATTTTAATATGTGTCGGTTATTAAGTTTTGAGACTAAACCTAATCACTTTAGGATATTAGGGTCGACACATTTTCTTAAGGAAGACCACTCTTTCATTGTGGTCAGCTGTGTGAGTCAAATCTGATTGACTTAGAGGATCCCCAGTTATTCAGTTTGTTGTTATGTGCTTATAAGTTCTTAGTTGAGTTTTTCCAGACTCTAAATACCTGAACCGGATCTTAGCTTTGAGGAAATCCAACCGATGAAAACCCGTTATCTAGACCCAGTTATAGAACCTGAACCTGAGCCACAACTAGATGTAGTTGTCTTAAACAAGGGTATGTTCGGCATCTTTTTGGTCCGTTGCAGTTTCCTCTTCTTGTGGGGTGATCCAGATGACCCACAGTTATTCCGACTACTTCTATATGATTCTATGAGGTGACTAATTCCTTCCGATGTCTGGCTGAAGACTTTAAACTTAGCACTTCTTGGGAGGTAACCCAATCTCATGCAACATGGTAATATCTTTCCTTAACTCTTTTTCTTCAAGTGGTAACAGTTTCTCCTTGTTCATGCTTTTAATTTTATCTTTAGAACATTGAGGACAATGTTAGATTTAAGTTTGGGGGTGGGGAAGAAACGTTTTGTTAGTTTTAAGTTGCAATAAATAAACTCCAGAGCCTAGAAATTTACGCCTATTAAGGATAGCACTAACCAATCTAAGTGGATGGAAACATTTTTGTTTTAGTAGTTGAGGAACCAATCTGACTAGATGGAAACATCTATAGAGTCTATTCATAAAAGCACAGAGCTCAGGTGTTAGAATTAACATGATAGTTTCGCCATATCTCGTCGAGTCCTTTTCACTTTCTATTTTTATTTTTCTTTTATTTCAAGTGATTTGGTGGGGCACACGATTCAAGTTGTTACCTTTGCTAGGGTGAAATAGATTGACTGAGTTACCTTTAAAAAAAAAAAAAAAAAAAAAACAGACCAGTAGACCAATCGGAATAAATACTAACACTTGGATAGCAATATGTGTGTTCTCCCTGTTTCCGTCGCCTAAGCAAGCGTGGAATGCAGGACCCGTGGGAACTATCGTGTAATCTTCTGACAAGAAGCATGCGCTTGGATCAAAAAGATCTATTGATGCCGTTAAGTTAAAAAAAATGGTTATTGTTATGTGTAGTCAACTGCTGGTTCCCTTGTATTTGCCAGTTTGTTGATCTAGATTTAAGTTATTGACCACTGGTTCCCTTGTATATGCCAGTTGTGTTGATATTAGTCAGACCGATATCTCAGTCTATTAGGATAGGTTCATCTTGGCAGAGGCCTTCAGACAGATATGGGAAACACCGTTCACTTTTCAACCATCTACATTTTTCTTTTTCCATCTTCTTAATCTTTTCATGTGATTAGTCTGACTCCGAGTATGATGTCCACTGTGAAACTATCTTAGTAGAGCTCTGTCACTTATATGAATTTTAGTATGCTTGAGTGCAAACTCGTGTACAACAATTGGAATTTCACATCAGGGTTCTTCCTCTTAGAGTCAATATTTGTATGCCAACCAAGGAGGTTCTTTAGTGCTTTCCAAGGTTCTGCGTAGATAGCTAGGGTATGGAGTATTGGTTTTTGTGGGTACACCTCTGATAAACCCACCCGAGATTAACTCGGTCACTTTTCAAGAATAAATTTTGCTCGAGGACTAGCAAATAATAAGTTTGGGGGTATTTGATAGACACATTTTTGTGTCAATTTGATCTCAATACTATATATTGTTGGCACTCGATTTTGTACTAATTGTTTTTATGTATTTGTAGGTATTTTTTTGGAAATAAATTTTTGGAAAATTCGGCTCGAAAAGTTGATTTTGTCACCCGGAGGACAAGTGTTATTCGGACTCTCGCTTTTGGATAAGGGGTAACCTAATTACTAAGGGGAACCCCCAAGGTCACCCCCAAGACAGCTGCTATTCACACCCCAGTTCTGGTTAGGGGAAGGACATCTTCTTCCCAAATTCAAAAACCAAAAATTGGCGGGAAAAAAATATATCAACTGGCAGATGTTTGTTGGAATCTTTGAACGTGTTCTAGGGCGATTCAATGGCTGATTTTTGGTAGGAAGTTGTGTTATGTCCTATCAAACACGTTTTGGGCTTTTGGTTCGATCAAGTTTGGCCATAATTAGCTGGACAATTCACGGAAGCAAAACAGGGAAACACGGGTTGGACACGGGATTGGAGAAGATTTGAGCGTGTTCTGATCATGCATGAGGGCTCTAGAAACGTTGCGGGTCGTGTAAACACTTCTAGAGTGACCAGGATGGAAATCTATGCGTACCAGAGCAAGAATGGAAAGAAAATATTCCCAAGAATATTTTTCTTTACTGCCGAGTTAAAGAGAATTATATGGAGTGAATGAGCGAGATTCGATGGGTCTGTTGGCTGTAAATATGTTTCTATGGTTGCCTAGAAGGGTTGTCGAGAGTTGGGAGGAGAGAAGGAACGCTGCAGAATCGAGAACCATGATTTCTCTCTGCTGCTGCTGCTGCTGCCATTGATGAAGATGAAGAACACGAAGAACGGACTCGCAGCAGCAGTCATTTATCAACAGTGTCTAAGACGCACACTCGTGGGTCGTAGTTCGTCGTACAACAACAGTTATCATTTATCGTTCTTCTTGTAACAGCTGAACAGCGCCTTTGCAACAGTTATTTCTGTTGCGATTTTCTGTTCAATTGTTTTACACCTTTTCATCATTTGTAAACCACTTTTTGAGCAATAAATAATTATTTGAGAGCATTTTTACTATGATGAGCTAAAACCCAACACTGGGACGACGGAGGAGGCCAAACTTCATACTTGGGGTAATTTCATTAATTCTTTTTAAGACTTTTGCATTAATTTAAAATTGAAATAGATTTTGGCGCCGCCGATGCGGACCTGTGCTTAGGTAGAATTTTTTTAGGTTTATTATTATTTTTTTTTCCTTTTTACGTTTCTTTTGTCTTTGATTTGCAGGTTCGAAGTGGAGTACTAAGGACCATGGAAGGAAAAGCTTAAAGCGAAAGGAGCGAAGAGGAATTTTCTTTTTTTTTTGTTTTATATAGAAAAGAAAGGAAAAAAAAAAGAGAGATTTTTATATATTTTTTTTTAGGTTATTTTCTTTTTCTTTTGCACTTTACTTTATTTGGACTTTGGACTTTAAACAATTGGACTTTATTTTTTTTAACCCTACAAGGGTATTATTATTAAAAAAAAATATTTATAAACTGTGTGCAGGGAAGGACGACGATTACTATATCGTCTCGGCCCATCGGGTTCGCACACGGCATAGGAGTCGTGGCCCGAGTCGACGACAACGGTTCATCGCCCGTCTGGTACGGGAGGTAAGTCCAATCGAAACACCCGCGAATCTCCTGCAAGCGGGTTACTGTCTGCCTTAAGGTGATAATTGTTTGAGGACGAACCAGACTGTCTTTATTTTCCTAGTAAAGGGCAAGGCCTGGCCTAAACAAGATAAGGGTTCGGATTTCATCACCGTTCCTTTCTTGCCCGCCTTAGGAAAACAAAACCTAACGCGAACCCAAGCTTAAAATTTGGAATAGAACGAGACCGATAGGATAACGAGCTTAATAGGAAACTCGTTCGAAAAATATTGGTTGCTCTTTAAGCACACTCCAAAGTTCATGATGGTTTCTGTGAGTTGAATGCGTGACTGCGCTGCCTTGTGATAGCGGTGAGGCCTTGGGTATCAAAGCTCCACTGAGCTTCCCTCGCCTCAATTCAACTTACTTTGACTCGGATTGATTCCAGAGGGGTTTGCTCAAATTGCAACGAATTCTCTTTCGAAAGATAGAAGCTGGTCTAGAAACAATCTAAGTGGAGCCATCATGCTTTTGTTTGCTAGAAATCTTTAGGTTTGCTTGGTGGAGTCGAGTCGTCCTTGTTTGTGATTGTATAGAATCCCTCTGTAGTTTATATTTCTTCGTGATGAATCCTTTTGAGGAGACGCCACCTGCGATGACGTTGCGAGAATATATGTCTAGAAATTCTCGTTATCAAGAGACGTCTTCGGAAATGACTCTTGGTGAATATATGCGTGGGCAGCGATATATGGATACTCCAACTTTTATTGAGGAATCACCTCTAACGATCTATGAGAAATATTATAAACATAGACCATGTAGTTTGGAACAAAGATTGAGAATTCTTGAATTTCAAAAATTGTATCATGATGATGAGGATAGTGATGATGAAGAATCTGAAATATGTGGGAATAGTGATCAGGAATTTGTTACCCCAGTTGAGCCTTATAATGATTATATTATTTCTGGTTCAGATCCTAATAATTTTAAAAATTATTCACCTATTCAAAAGGACGAGGATTTGACTAGAGATACCCCCGTTTCAGACGATGTAGTATATCCTGTTTACGAAACCGATGATGGTTTAGAGGAACCAGTTTATCTTGAGATCGAGTCAAACGATTTAAAAACAATAGTCTTAGATGAACTCGTAGAGATTAGCGAGGATGAACCCAACTTAGAAGAATCTATTGACCATTTCCAGGAATCTGATGACCTAAAAATTAGGGAAATTGTGACTAGTCTTCCTAGAGACACAGAAAACTCTAAGTTTGGGGGTGATTATCATTCTCCGTGTGCTTTAACTCTTAGAAAGTACCCTCCTGTAGGACTTGACATTTGTGCCTCAACCATCTTACAAGATATCTTCGTACACGTTTTCCTGAACCTAATGATGTCCAGAAAGAAGCTCAGTTGTTAGAAACCCATCCTATGGTTGATGTGGTTAACCCAGGCTATGATACCAAGATTGACTTTGTTTTCCCACCAAAAACTTTTCAACCAATTGTGGGAACTTTTGATTTTAATATGTGTCGGTTATTAAGTTTGAGACTAAACCTAATCACTTTAGGATATTAGGGTCGACACATTTTCTTAAGGAAGACCCCTCTTTCATTGTGGTCAGCTGTGTGAGTCAAATCTGATTGACTTAGAGGATCCCCAGTTATTCAGTTTGTTGTTATGTGCTTATAAGTTCTTAGTTGAGTTTTTCCAGACTCTAAATACCTGAACCGGATCTTAGCTTTGAGGAAATCCAACCGATGAAAACCCGTTATCTAGACCCAGTTATAGAACCTGAACCTGAGCCACAACTAGATGTAGTTGTCTTAAACAAGGGTATGTTCGGCATCTTTTTGGTCCGTTGCAGTTTCCTCTTCTTGTGGGGTGATCCAGATGACCCACAGTTATTCCGACTACTTCTATATGATTCTATGAGGTGACTAATTCCTTCCGATGTCTGGCTGAAGACTTTAAACTTAGCACTTCTTGGGAGGTAACCCAATCTCATGCAACATGGTAATATCTTTCCTTAACTCTTTTCTTCAAGTGGTAACAGTTTCTCCTTGTTCATGCTTTTAATTTTATCTTTAGAACATTGAGGACAATGTTAGATTTAAGTTTGGGGGTGGGGAAGAAACGTTTTGTTAGTTTTAAGTTGCAATAAATAAACTCCAGAGCCTAGAAATTTACGCCTATTAAGGATAGCACTAACCAATCTAGTGGATGGAAACATTTTGTTTTAGTAGTTGAGGAACCAATCTGACTAGATGGAAACATCTATAGAGTCTATTCATAAAAGCACAGAGCTCAGGTGTTAGAATTAACATGATAGTTTCGCCATATCTCGTCGAGTCCTTTTCACTTTCTATTTTTATTTTTCTTTTATTTCAAGTGATTTGGTGGGGCACACGATTCAAGTTGTTACCTTTGCTAGGGTGAAATAGATTGACTGAGTTACCTTTTAAAAAAAAAAAAAAAAAAAAAAGACCAGTAGACCAATCGGAATAAATACTAACACTTGGATAGCAATATGTGTGTTCTCCCTGTTTCCGTCGCCTAAGCAAGCGTGGAATGCAGGACCCGTGGGAACTATCGTGTAATCTTCTGACAAGAAGCATGCGCTTGGATCAAAAAGATCTATTGATGCCGTTAAGTTAAAAAAAATGGTTATTGTTATGTGTAGTCAACTGCTGGTTCCCTTGTATTTGCCAGTTTGTTGATCTAGATTTAAGTTATTGACCACTGGTTCCCTGTATATGCCAGTTGTGTTGATATTAGTCAGACCGATATCTCAGTCTATTAGGATAGGTTCATCTTGGCAGAGGCCTTCAGACAGATATGGGAAACACCGTTCACTTTTCAACCATCTACATTTTTCTTTTTCCATCTTCTTAATCTTTTCATGTGATTAGTCTGACTCCGAGTATGATGTCCACTGTGAAACTATCTTAGTAGAGCTCTGTCACTTATATGAATTTTAGTATGCTTGAGTGCAAACTCGTGTACAACAATTGGAATTTCACATCAGGGTTCTTCCTCTTAGAGTCAATATTTGTATGCCAACCAAGGAGGTTCTTTAGTGCTTTCCAAGGTTCTGCGTAGATAGCTAGGGTATGGAGTATTGGTTTTTGTGGGTACACCTCTGATAAACCCACCCGAGATTAACTCGGTCACTTTTCAAGAATAAATTTTGCTCGAGGACTAGCAAATAATAAGTTTGGGGGTATTTGATAGACACATTTTTGTGTCTAATTTGATCTCAATACTATATATTGTTGGCACTCGATTTTTACTAATTTTGTTATTTTATGTATTTGTAGGTATTTTTTGGAAATAAATATTTTTGGAAAATTCGGCTCGAAAAGTTGATTTTGTCACCCGGAGGACAAGTGTTATTCGGACTCTCGCTTTTGGATAAGGGGTAACCTAATTACTAAGGGGAACCCCCAAGGTCACCCCCAAGACAGCTGCTATTCACACCCCAGTTCTGGTTAGGGGAAGGACATCTTCTTCCCAAATTCAAAAACCAAAAATTGGCGGGAAAAAATATATCAACTGACAGATGTTTGTTGGAATCTTTGAACGTGTTCTAGGGCGATTCAATGGCTGATTTTTGGTAGGAAGTTGTGTTATGTCCTATCAAACACGTTTTGGGCTTTTGGTTCGATCAAGTTTGGCCATAATTAGCTGGACAATTCACGGAAGCAAAACAGGGAAACACGGGTTGGACACGGGATTGGAGAAGATTTGAGCGTGTTCTGATCATGCATGAGGGCTCTAGAAACGTTGGGTCGTGTGTAAACACTTCTAGAGTGACCAGGATGGAAATCTATGCGTACCAGAGCAAGAATGGAAAGAAAATATTCCCAAGAATATTTTTCTTTACTGCCGAGTTAAAGAGAATTATATGGAGTGAATGAGCGAGATTCGATGGGTCTGTTGGCTGTAAATATGTTTCTATGGTTGCCTAGAAGGGTTGTCGAGAGTTGGGAGGAGAGAAGGAACGCTGCAGAATCGAGAACCATGATTTCTCTCTGCTGCTGCTGCTGCTGCCATTGATGAAGATGAAGAACACGAAGAACGGACTCGCAGCAGCAGTCATTTATCAACAGTGTCTAAGACGCACACTCGTGGGTCGTAGTTCGTCGTACAACAACAGTTATCATTTATCGTTCTTCTTGTAACAGCTGAACAGCGCCTTTGCAACAGTTATTTGTTGCGATTTTTCTGTTCAATTGTTTTACACCTTTTCATCATTTGTAAACCACTTTTGAGCAATAAATAATTATTTTGAGAGCATTTTTACTATGATGAGCTAAAACCCAACACTGGGACGACGGAGGAGGCCAAACTTCATACTTGGGGTAATTTCATTAATTCTTTTTAAGACTTTTGCATTAATTTAAAATTGAAATATGATTTTGGCGCCGCCGATGCGGACCTGTGCTTAGGTAGAATTTTTTTAGGTTTATTATTATTTTTTTTTCCTTTTTACGTTTCTTTTTGTCTTTGATTTGCAGGTTCGAAGTGGAGTACTAAGGACCATGGAAGGAAAAGCTTAAAGCGAAAGGAGCGAAAGAGGAATTTTCTTTTTTTTGTTTTATATATAGAAAAAAGGAAAAAAAAAGAGAGATTTTTATATATTTTTTTTTAGGTTATTTTTCTTTTTCTTTTGCACTTTACTTTATTTGGACTTTGGACTTTAAACAATTGGACTTTATTTTTTTTAACCCTACGGAAGGGTATTATTATTAAAAAAAAATATTATATAAACTGTGTGCAGGGAAGGACGACGATTACTATATCGTCTCGGCCCATCGGGTTCGCACACGGCATAGGAGTCGTGTCCCGAGTCGACGACAACGGTTCATCGCCCGTCTGGTACGGGAGGTAAGTCCAATCGAAACACCCGCGAATCTCCTGCAAGCGGGTTACTGTCTGCCTTAAGGTGATAATTGTTTGAGGACGAACCAGACTGTCTTTATTTTCCTAGTAAAGGGCAAGGCCTGGCCTAAACAAGATAAGGGTTCGGATTTCATCACCGTTCCTTTCTTGCCCGCCTTAGGAAAACAAAACCTAACGCGAACCCAAGCTTAAAATTTGGAATAGAACGAGACCGATAGGATAACGAGCTTAATAGGAAACTCGTTCGAAAATATTGGTTGCTCTTTAAGCACACTCCAAAGTTCATGATGGTTTCTGTGAGTTGAATGCGTGACTGCGCTGCCTTGTGATAGCGGTGAGGCCTTGGGTATCAAAGCTCCACTGAGCTTCCCTCGCCTCAATTCAACTTACTTTGACTCGGATTGATTCCAGAGGGGTTTGCTCAAATTGCAACGAATTCTCTTTCGAAAGATAGAAGCTGGTCTAGAAACAATCTAAGTGGAGCCATCATGCTTTTTGTTTGCTAGAAATCTTTAGGTTTGCTTTGGTGGAGTCGAGTCGGCCTTGTTTGTGATTGTATAGAATCCCTCTGTAGTTTATATTTCTTCGGTGATGAATCCTTTTGAGGAGACGCCACCTGCGATGACGTTGCGAGAATATATGTCTAGAAATTCTCGTTATCAAGAGACGTCTTCGGAAATGACTCTTGGTGAATATATGCGTGGGCAGCGATATATGGATACTCCAACTTTTATTGAGGAATCACCTCTAACGATCTATGAGAAATATTATAAACATAGACCATGTAGTTTGGAACAAAGATTGAGAATTCTTGAATTTCAAAAATTGTATCATGATGATGAGGATAGTGATGATGAAGAATCTGAAATATGTGGGAATAGTGATCAGGAATTTGTTACCCCAGTTGAGCCTTATAATGATTATATTATTTCTGGTTCAGATCCTAATAATTTTAAAAATTATTCACCTATTCAAAAGGACGAGGATTTGACTAGAGATACCCCCGTTTCAGACGATGTAGTATATCCTGTTTACGAAACCGATGATGGTTTAGAGGAACCAGTTTATCTTGAGATCGAGTCAAACGATTTAAAAACAATAGTCTTAGATGAACTCGTAGAGATTAGCGAGGATGAACCCAACTTAGAAGAATCTATTGACCATTTCCAGGAATCTGATGACCTAAAAATTAGGGAAATTGTGACTAGTCTTCCTAGAGACACAGAAAACTCTAAGTTTGGGGGTGATTATCATTCTCCGTGTGCTTTAACTCTTAGAAAGTACCCTCCTGTAGGACTTGACATTTGTGCCTCAACCATCTTACAAGATTATCTTCGTACACGTTTTCCTGAACCTAATGATGTCCAGAAAGAAGCTCAGTTGTTAGAAACCCATCCTATGGTTGATGTGGTTAACCCAGGCTATGATACCAAGATTGACTTTGTTTTCCCACCAAAAACTTTTCAACCAATTGTGGGAACTTTTGATTTTAATATGTGTCGGTTATTAAGTTTGAGACTAAACCTAATCACTTTAGGATATTAGGGTCGACACATTTTCTTAAGGAAGACCACCTCTTTCATTGTGGTCAGCTGTGTGAGTCAAATCTGATTGACTTAGAGGATCCCCAGTTATTCAGTTTGTTGTTATGTGCTTATAAGTTCTTAGTTGAGTTTTTCCAGACTCTAAATACCTGAACCGGATCTTAGCTTTGAGGAAATCCAACCGATGAAACCCGTTATCTAGACCCATTAGAGAACCGAACCGGAGCCAACAACTAGATGTAGTTGTCTTAAACAAGGGTATGTTCGGCATATTTTTGGTCCGTTGCAGTTTCCTCTTCTTGTGGGGTGATCCAGATGACCCACAGTTATTCCGACTACTTCTATATGATTCTATGAGGTGACTAATTCCTTCCGATGTCTGGCTGAAGACTTTAAACTTAGCACTTCTTGGGAGGTAACCCAATCTCATGCAACATGGTAATATCTTTCCTTAACTCTTTTTTCAAGTGGTAACAGTTTCTCCTTGTTCATGCTTTTAATTTTATCTTTAGAACATTGAGGACAATGTTAGATTTAAGTTTGGGGGTGGGGAAGAAACGTTTTGTTAGTTTTAAGTTGCAATAAATAAACTCCAGAGCCTAGAAATTTACGCCTATTAAGGATAGCACTAACCAATCTAAGTGGATGGAAACATTTTTGTTTTAGTAGTTGAGGAACCAATCTGACTAGATGGAAACATCTATAGAGTCTATTCATAAAAGCACAGAGCTCAGGTGTTAGAATTAACATGATAGTTTCGCCATATCTCGTCGAGTCCTTTTCACTTTCTATTTTTATTTTTCTTTTATTTCAAGTGATTTGGTGGGGCACACGATTCAAGTTGTTACCTTTGCTAGGGTGAAATAGATTGACTGAGTTACCTTTTAAAAAAAAAAAAAAAAAAAAACAGACCAGTAGACCAATCGGAATAAATACTAACACTTGGATAGCAATATGTGTGTTCTCCCTGTTTCCGTCGCCTAAGCAAGCGTGGAATGCAGGACCCGTGGGAACTATCGTGTAATCTTCTGACAAGAAGCATGCGCTTGGATCAAAAAGATCTATTGATGCCGTTAAGTTAAAAAAAAATGGTTATTGTTATGTGTAATCAACTGCTGGTTCCCTTGTATTTGCCAGTTTGTTGATCTAGATTTAAGTTATTGACCACTGGTTCCCTTGTATATGCCAGTTGTGTTGATATTAGTCAGACCGATATCTCAGTCTATTAGGATAGGTTCATCTTGGCAGAGGCCTTCAGACAGATATGGGAAACACCGTTCACTTTTCAACCATCTACATTTTTCTTTTTCCATCTTCTTAATCTTTTCATGTGATTAGTCTGACTCCGAGTATGATGTCCACTGTGAAACTATCTTAGTAGAGCTCTGTCACTTATATGAATTTTAGTATGCTTGAGTGCAAACTCGTGTACAACAATTGGAATTTCACATCAGGGTTCTTCCTCTTAGAGTCAATATTTGTATGCCAACCAAGGAGGTTCTTTAGTGCTTTCCAAGGTTCTGCGTAGATAGCTAGGGTATGGAGTATTGGTTTTTGTGGGTACACCTCTGATAAACCCACCCGAGATTAACTCGGTCACTTTTCAAGAATAAATTTTGCTCGAGGACTAGCAAATAATAAGTTTGGGGGTATTTGATAGACACATTTTTGTGTCAAATTTGATCTCAATACTATATATTGTTGGCACTCGATTTTGTACTAATTTTGTTATTTTATGTATTTGTAGGTATTTTTTTGGAAATAAATATTTTTGGAAAATTCGGCTCGAAAAGTTGATTTTGTCACCCGGAGGACAAGTGTTATTC
Source organism: Papaver somniferum (assembly GCF_003573695.1). Lineage (NCBI taxonomy): Eukaryota > Viridiplantae > Streptophyta > Magnoliopsida > Ranunculales > Papaveraceae > Papaver > Papaver somniferum. The sequence continues at coordinate 43,677,146 of NC_039358.1, forward strand.
GGACTCTCGCTTTTGGATAAGGGGTAACCTAATTACTAAGGGGAACCCCCAAGGTCACCCCCAAGACAGCTGCTATTCACACCCCAGTTCTGGTTAGGGGAAGGACATCTTCTTCCCAAATTCAAAAACCAAAAATTGGCGGGAAAAAAATATATCAACTGGCAGATGTTTGTTGGAATCTTTGAACGTGTTCTAGGGCGATTCAATGGCTGATTTTTGGTAGGAAGTTGTGTTATGTCCTATCAAACACGTTTTGGGCTTTTGGTTCGATCAAGTTTGGCCATAATTAGCTGGACAATTCACGGAAGCAAAACAGGGAAACACGGGTTGGACACGGGATTGGAGAAGATTTGAGCGTGTTCTGATCATGCATGAGGGCTCTAGAAACGTTGCGGGTCATGTGTAAACACTTCTAGAGTGACCAGGATGGAAATCTATGCGTACCAGAGCAAGAATGGAAAGAAAATATTCCCAAGAATATTTTTCTTTACTGCCGAGTTAAAGAGAATTATATGGAGTGAATGAGCGAGATTCGATGGGTCTGTTGGCTGTAAATATGTTTCTATGGTTGCCTAGAAGGGTTGTCGAGAGTTGGGAGGAGAGAAGGAACGCTGCAGAATCGAGAACCATGATTTCTCTCTGCTGCTGCTGCTGCTGCCGTTGATGAAGATGAAGAACACGAAGAACGGACTCGCAGCAGCAGTCATTTATCAACAGTGTCTAAGACGCACACTCGTGGGTCGTAGTTCGTCGTACAACAACAGTTATCATTTATCGTTCTTCTTGTAACAGCTGAACAGCGCCTTTGCAACAGTTATTTCTGTTGCGATTTTTCTGTTCAATTGTTTTACACCTTTTCATCATTTGTAAACCACTTTTTGAGCAATAAATAATTATTCTGAGAGCATTTTTACTATGATGAGCTAAAACCCAACACTGGGACGACGGAGGAGGCCAAACTTCATACTTGGGGTAATTTCATTAATTCTTTTTAAGACTTTTGCATTAATTTAAAATTGAAATATGATTTTGGCGCCGCCGATGCGGACCTGTGCTTAGGTAGAATTTTTTTAGGTTTATTATTATTTTTTTTCCTTTTTACGTTTCTTTTTGTCTTTGATTTGCAGGTTCGAAGTGGAGTACTAAGGACCATGGAAGGAAAAGCTTAAAGCGAAAGGAGCGAAAGAGGAATTTTCTTTTTTTTTTTGTTTTATATATAGAAAAGAAAGGAAAAAAAAAAGAGAGATTTTTATATATTTTTTTTTTAGGTTATTTTTCTTTTTCTTTTGCACTTTACTTTATTTGGACTTTGGACTTTAAACAATTGGACTTTATTTTTTTTAACCCTACGGAAGGGTATTATTATTAAAAAAAAATATATTATATAAACTGTGTGCAGGGAAGGACGACGATTACTATATCGTCTCGGCCCATCGGGTTCGCACACGGCATAGGAGTCGTGGCCCGAGTCGACGACAACGGTTCATCGCCCGTCTGGTACGGGAGGTAAGTCCAATCGAAACACCCGCGAATCTCCTGCAAGCGGGTTACTGTCTGCCTTAAGGTGATAATTGTTTGAGGACGAACCAGACTGTCTTTATTTTCCTAGTAAAGGGCAAGGCCTGGCCTAAACAAGATAAGGGTTCGGATTTCATCACCGTTCCTTTCTTGCCCGCCTTAGGAAAACAAAACCTAACGCGAACCCAAGCTTAAAATTTGGAATAGAACGAGACCGATAGGATAACGAGCTTAATAGGAAACTCGTTCGAAAAATATTGGTTGCTCTTTAAGCACACTCCAAAGTTCATGATGGTTTCTGTGAGTTGAATGCGTGACTGCGCTGCCTTGTGATAGCGGTGAGGCCTTGGGTATCAAAGCTCCACTGAGCTTCCCTCGCCTCAATTCAACTTACTTTGACTCGGATTGATTCCAGAGGGGTTTGCTCAAATTGCAACGAATTCTCTTTCGAAAGATAGAAGCTGGTCTAGAAACAATCTAAGTGGAGCCATCATGCTTTTTGTTTGCTAGAAATCTTTAGGTTTGCTTTGGTGGAGTCGAGTCGTCCTTGTTTGTGATTGTATAGAATCCCTCTGTAGTTTATATTTCTTCAGTGATGAATCCTTTTGAGGAGACGCCACCTGCGATGACGTTGCGAGAATATATGTCTAGAAATTCTCGTTATCAAGAGACGTCTTCGGAAATGACTCTTGGTGAATATATGCGTGGGCAGCGATATATGGATACTCCAACTTTTATTGAGGAATCACCTCTAACGATCTATGAGAAATATTATAAACATAGACCATGTAGTTTGGAACAAAGATTGAGAATTCTTGAATTTCAAAAATTGTATCATGATGATGAGGATAGTGATGATGAAGAATCTGAAATATGTGGGAATAGTGATCAGGAATTTGTTACCCCAGTTGAGCCTTATAATGATTATATTATTTCTGGTTCAGATCCTAATAATTTTAAAAATTATTCACCTATTCAAAAGGACGAGGATTTGACTAGAGATACCCCCGTTTCAGACGATGTAGTATATCCTGTTTACGAAACCGATGATGGTTTAGAGGAACCAGTTTATCTTGAGATCGAGTCAAACGATTTAAAAACAATAGTCTTAGATGAACTCGTAGAGATTAGCGAGGATGAACCCAACTTAGAAGAATCTATTGACCATTTCCAGGAATCTGATGACCTAAAAATTAGGGAAATTGTGACTAGTCTTCCTAGAGACACAGAAAACTCTAAGTTTGGGGGTGATTATCATTCTCTGTGTGCTTTAACTCTTAGAAAGTACCCTCCTGTAGGACTTGACATTTGTGCCTCAACCATCTTACAAGATTATCTTCGTACACGTTTTCCTGAACCTAATGATGTCCAGAAAGAAGCTCAGTTGTTAGAAACCCATCCTATGGTTGATGTGGTTAACCCAGGCTATGATACCAAGATTGACTTTGTTTTCCCACCAAAAACTTTTCAACCAATTGTGGGAACTTTTGATTTTAATATGTGTCGGTTATTAAGTTTTGAGACTAAACCTAATCACTTTAGGATATTAGGGTCGACACATTTTCTTAAGGAAGACCACCTCTTTCATTGTGGTCAGCTGTGCGAGTCAAATCTGATTGACTTAGAGGATCCCCAGTTATTCAGTTTGTTGTTATGTGCTTATAAGTTCTTAGTTGAGTTTTTCCAGACTCTAAATACCTGAACCGGATCTTAGCTTTGAGGAAATCCAACCGATGAAAACCCGTTATCTAGACCCAGTTATAGAACCTGAACCTGAGCCACAACTAGATGTAGTTGTCTTAAACAAGGGTATGTTCGGCATCTTTTTGGTCCGTTGCAGTTTCCTCTTCTTGTGGGGTGATCCAGATGACCCACAGTTATTCCGACTACTTCTATATGATTCTATTAGGTGACTAATTCCTTCCGATGTCTGGCTGAAGACTTTAAACTTAGCACTTCTTGGGAGGTAACCCAATCTCATGCAACATGGTAATATCTTTCCTTAACTCTTTTTCTTCAAGTGGTAACAGTTTCTCCTTGTTCATGCTTTTAATTTTATCTTTAGAACATTGAGGACAATGTTAGATTTAAGTTTGGGGGTGGGGAAGAAACGTTTTGTTAGTTTTAAGTTGCAATAAATAAACTCCAGAGCCTAGAAATTTACGCCTATTAAGGATAGCACTAACCAATCTAAGTGGATGGAAACATTTTTGTTTTAGTAGTTGAGGAACCAATCTGACTAGATGGAAACATCTATAGAGTCTATTCATAAAAGCACAGAGCTCAGGTGTTAGAATTAACATGATAGTTTCGCCATATCTCGTCGAGTCCTTTTCACTTTCTATTTTTAGTTTTCTTTTATTTCAAGTGATTTGGTGGGGCACACGATTCAAGTTGTTACCTTTGCTAGGGTGAAATAGAGTGACTGAGTTACCTTTTAAAAAAAAAAAAAAAAAAATTAGACCAGACCAGTAGACCAATCGGAATAAATACTAACACTTGGATAGCAATATGTGTGTGTTCTCCCTGTCTCCGTCGCCTAAACAAGCGTGGAATGCAGGATCCACGGGAATCACCATGTAATCTGCTGACAAGAAACATGCGCTTCGGTCCACAAGGTCCAATCATGTTGTTAGTTCTTAAATAAATGTGTGTTTAATAAAGTCGACCACTGGTACCCTTGTATATGCCAGTTGTGTTGACCTAGAGTTAGGATTATTGACCACTGGTTCCCTTGTATATGCCAGTGTGTTAATATTAGTCAGACTGGTATCTCAGTCATTTAGGTTAGGTTCACCTTGGCAGAGGCCTTCAGACAGATATGGGAAACACCGTTCACTTTTCAACCATCTACATTTTTCTTTTTCCATCTTCTTAATCTTTTCATGTGATTAGTCTGACTCCGAGTATGATGTCCATCGTGAAACTATCTTAGTAGAGCTCTGTCACTTATATGAATTTTAGTATGCTTGAGTGCAAACTCGTGTACAGCAATTGGAATTTCGCATCAGGGTTCTTCCTCTTAGAGTCAATAATTGTATGCCAACCAAGGAGGTTCTTTAGTGCTTTCCAAGGTTCTGCGTAGATAGCTAGGGTCTGGTGTATTGGTTTTTGTGGGTACACCTCTGATAAACCCACCCGAGATTAACTCGGTCACTTTTCAAGAATAAATTTTGCTCGAGGACTAGCAAATAATAAGTTTGGGGGTATTTGATAGACACATTTTTGTGTCTAATTTGATCTCAATACTATATATTGTTGGCACTCGATTTTGTACTAATTTTGTTATTTTATGTATTTGTAGGTATTTTTTTGGAAATAAATATTTTTGGAAAATTCGGCTCGAAAAGTTGATTTTGTCACCCGGAGGACAAGTGTTATTCGGACTCTCGCTTTTGGATAAGGGGTAACCTAATTACTAAGGGGCACCCCAAGGTCACCCCCAAGACAGCTGCTATTCACACCCCAGTTCTGGTTAGGGGAAGGACATCTTCTTCCCAAATTCAAAAACCAAAAATTGGCGGGAAAAAAATATATCAACTGGCAGATGTTTGTTGGAATCTTTGAACGTGTTCTAGGGCGATTCAATGGCTGATTTTTGGTAGGAAGTTGTGTTATGTCCTATCAAACACGTTTTGGGCTTTTGGTTCGATCAAGTTTGGCCATAATTAGCTGGACAATTCACGGAAGCAAAACAGGGAAACACGGGTTGGACACGGGATTGGAGAAGATTTGAGCGTGTTCTGATCATGCATGAGGGCTCTAGAAACGTTGTGGGTCGTGTGTAAACACTTTTAGAGTGACCAGGATGGAAATCTATGCGTACCAGAGCAAGAATGGAAAGAAAATATTCCCAAGAATATTTTTCTTTACTGCCGAGTTAAAGAGAATTATATGGAGTGAATGAGCGAGATTCGATGGGTCTGTTGGCTGTAAATATGTTTCTATGGTTGCCTAGAAGGGTTGTCGAGAGTTGGGAGGAGAGAAGGAACGCTGCAGAATCGAGAACCATGATTTCTCTCTGCTGCTGCTGCTGCCATTGATGAAGATGAAGAACACGAAGAACGGACTCGCAGCAGCAGTCATTTATCAACAGTGTCTAAGACGCACACTCGTGGGTCGTAGTTCGTCGTACAACAACAGTTATCATTTATCGTTCTTCTTGTAACAGCTGAACAACGCCTTTGCAACAGTTATTTCTGTTGCGATTTTTCTGTTCAATTGTTTTACACCTTTTCATCATTTGTAAACCACTTTTTGAGCAATAAATAATTATTTTGAGAGCATTTTTACTATGATGAGCTAAAACCCAACACTGGGACGACGGAGGAGGCCAAACTTCATACTTGGGGTAATTTCATTAATTCTTTTTAAGACTTTTGCATTAATTTAAAATTGAAATATGATTTTGGCGCCGCCGATGCGGACCTGTGCTTAGGTAGAATTTTTTTAGGTTTATTATTATTTTTTTTTCCTTTTTACGTTTCTTTTTGTCTTTGATTTGCAGGTTCGAAGTGGAGTACTAAGGACCATGGAAGGAAAAGCTTAAAGCGAAAGGAGCGAAAGAGGAATTTTCTTTTTTTTTGTTTTATATATAGAAAAGAAAGGAAAAAAAAAGAGAGATTTTTATATATTTTTTTTTTTAGGTTATTTTTCTTTTTCTTTTGCACTTTACTTTATTTGGACTTTGGACTTTAAACAATTGGACTTTATTTTTTTTAACCCTACGGAAGGGTATTATTATTAAAAAAAAATATATATTATATAAACTGTGTGCAGGGAAGGACGACGATTACTATATCGTCTCGGCCCATCGGGTTCGCACACGGCATAGGAGTCGTGTCCCGAGTCGACGACAACGGTTCATCGCCCGTATGGTACGGGAGGTAAGTCCAATCGAAACACCCGCGAATCTCCTGCAAGCGGGTTACTGTCTGCCTTAAGGTGATAATTGTTTGAGGACGAACCAGACTGTCTTTATTTTCCTAGTAAAGGGCAAGGCCTGGCCTAAACAAGATAAGGGTTCGGATTTCATCACCGTTCCTTTCTTGCCCGCCTTAGGAAAACAAAACCTAACGCGAACCCAAGCTTAAAATTTGGAATAGAACGAGACCGATAGGATAACGAGCTTAATAGGAAACTCGTTCGAAAAATATTGGTTGCTCTTTAAGCACACTCCAAAGTTCATGATGGTTTCTGTGAGTTGAATGCGTGACTGCGCTGCCTTGTGATAGCGGTGAGGCCTTGGGTATCAAAGCTCCACTGAGCTTCCCTCGCCTCAATTCAACTTACTTTGACTCGGATTGATTCCAGAGGGGTTTGCTCAAATTGCAACGAATTCTCTTTCGAAAGATAGAAGCTGGTCTAGAAACAATCTAAGTGGAGCCATCATGCTTTTTGTTTGCTAGAAATCTTTAGGTTTGCTTTGGTGGAGTCGAGTCGTCCTTGTTTGTGATTGTATAGAATCCCTCTGTAGTTTATATTTCTTCAGTGATGAATCCTTTTGAGGAGACGCCACCTGCGATGACGTTGCGAGAATATATGTCTAGAAATTCTCGTTATCAAGAGACGTCTTCGGAAATGACTCTTGGTGAATATATGCGTGGGCAGCGATATATGGATACTCCAACTTTTATTGAGGAATCACCTCTAACGATCTATGAGAAATATTATAAACATAGACCATGTAGTTTGGAACAAAGATTGAGAATTCTTGAATTTCAAAAATTGTATCATGATGATGAGGATAGTGATGATGAAGAATCTGAAATATGTGGGAATAGTGATCAGGAATTTGTTACCCCAGTTGAGCCTTATAATGATTATATTATTTCTGGTTCAGATCCTAATAATTTTAAAAATTATTCACCTATTCAAAAGGACGAGGATTTGACTAGAGATACCCCCGTTTCAGACGATGTAGTATATCCTGTTTACGAAACCGATGATGGTTTAGAGGAACCAGTTTATCTTGAGATCGAGTCAAACGATTTAAAAACAATAGTCTTAGATGAACTCGTAGAGATTAGCGAGGATGAACCCAACTTAGAAGAATCTATTGACCATTTCCAGGAATCTGATGACCTAAAAATTAGGGAAATTGTGACTAGTCTTCCTAGAGACACAGAAAACTCTAAGTTTGGGGGTGATTATCATTCTCTGTGTGCTTTAACTCTTAGAAAGTACCCTCCTGTAGGACTTGACATTTGTGCCTCAACCATCTTACAAGATTATCTTCGTACACGTTTTCCTGAACCTAATGATGTCCAGAAAGAAGCTCAGTTGTTAGAAACCCATCCTATGGTTGATGTGGTTAACCCAGGCTATGATACCAAGATTGACTTTGTTTTCCCACCAAAAACTTTTCAACCAATTGTGGGAACTTTTGATTTTAATATGTGTCGGTTATTAAGGTTTGAGACTAAACCTAATCACTTTAGGATATTAGGGTCGACACATTTTCTTAAGGAAGACCACCTCTTTCATTGTGGTCAGCTGTGTGAGTCAAATCTGATTGACTTAGAGGATCCCCAGTTATTCAGTTTGTTGTTATGTGCTTATAAGTTCTTAGTTGAGTTTTTCCAGACTCTAAATACCTGAACCGGATCTTAGCTTTGAGGAAATCCAACCGATGAAAACCCGTTATCTAGACCCAGTTATAGAACCTGAACCTGAGCCACAACTAGATGTAGTTGTCTTAAACAAGGGTATGTTCGGCATCTTTTTGGTCCGTTGCAGTTTCCTCTTCTTGTGGGGTGATCCAGATGACCCACAGTTATTCCGACTACTTCTATATGATTCTATGAGGTGACTAATTCCTTCCGATGTCTGGCTGAAGACTTTAAACTTAGCACTTCTTGGGAGGTAACCCAATCTCATGCAACATGGTAATATCTTTCCTTAACTCTTTTTCTTCAAGTGGTAACAGTTTCTCCTTGTTCATGCTTTTAATTTTATCTTTAGAACATTGAGGACAATGTTAGATTTAAGTTTGGGGGTGGGGAAGAAACGTTTTGTTAGTTTTAAGTTGCAATAAATAAACTCCAGAGCCTAGAAATTTACGCCTATTAAGGATAGCACTAACCAATCTTAGTGGATGGAAACATTTTTGTTTTAGTAGTTGAGGAACCAATCTGACTAGATGGAAACATCTATAGAGTCTATTCATAAAAGCACAGAGCTCAGGTGTTAGAATTAACATGATAGTTTCGCCATATCTCGTCGAGTCCTTTTCACTTTCTATTTTTATTTTTCTTTTATTTCAAGTGATTTGGTGGGGCACACGATTCAAGTTGTTACCTTTGCTAGGGTGAAATAGATTGACTGAGTTACCTTTTAAAAAAAAAAAAAAAAAAAAATAGACCAGTAGACCAATCGGAATAAATACTAACACTTGGATAGCAATATGTGTGTTCTCCCTGTTTCCGTCGCCTAAGCAAGCGTGGAATGCAGGACCCGTGGGAACTATCGTGTAATCTTCTGACAAGAAGCATGCGCTTGGATCAAAAAGATCTATTGATGCCGTTAAGTTAAAAAAAATGGTTATTGTTATGTGTAGTCAACTGCTGGTTCCCTTGTATTTGCCAGTTTGTTGATCTAGATTTAAGTTATTGACCACTGGTTCCCTTGTATATGCCAGTTGTGTTGATATTAGTCAGACCGATATCTCAGTCTATTAGGATAGGTTCATCTTGGCAGAGGCCTTCAGACAGATATGGGAAACACCGTTCACTTTTCAACCATCTACATTTTTCTTTTTCCATCTTCTTAATCTTTTCATGTGATTAGTCTGACTCCGAGTATGATGTCCACTGTGAAACTATCTTAGTAGAGCTCTGTCACTTATATGAATTTTAGTATGCTTGAGTGCAAACTCGTGTACAACAATTGGAATTTCACATCAGGGTTCTTCCTCTTAGAGTCAATATTTGTATGCCAACCAAGGAGGTTCTTTAGTGCTTTCCAAGGTTCTGCGTAGATAGCTAGGGTATGGAGTATTGGTTTTTGTGGGTACACCTCTGATAAACCCACCCGAAATTAACTCGGTCACTTTTCAAGAATAAATTTTGCTCGAGGACTAGCAAATAATAAGTTTGGGGGTATTTGATAGACACATTTTTGTGTCTAATTTGATCTCAATACTATATATTGTTGGCACTCGATTTTGTACTAATTTTGTTATTTTATGTATTTGTAGGTATTTTTTTGGAAATAAATATTTTTGGAAAATTCGGCTCGAAAAGTTGATTTTGTCACCCGGAGGACAAGTGTTATTCGGACTCTCGCTTTTGGATAAGGGGTAACCTAATTACTAAGGGGCACCCCAAGGTCACCCCCAAGACAGCTGCTATTCACACCCCAGTTCTGGTTAGGGGAAGGACATCTTCTTCCCAAATTCAAAAACCAAAAATTGGCGGGAAAAAAATATATCAACTGGCAGATGTTTGTTGGAATCTTTGAACGTGTTCTAGGGCGATTCAATGGCTGATTTTTGGTAGGAAGTTGTGTTATGTCCTATCAAACACGTTTTGGGCTTTTGGTTCGATCAAGTTTGGCCATAATTAGCTGGACAATTCACGGAAGCAAAACAGGGAAACACGGGTTGGACACGGGATTGGAGAAGATTTGAGCGTGTTCTGATCATGCATGAGGGCTCTAGAAACGTTGTGGGTCGTGTGTAAACACTTTTAGAGTGACCAGGATGGAAATCTATGCGTACCAGAGCAAGAATGGAAAGAAAATATTCCCAAGAATATTTTTCTTTACTGCCGAGTTAAAGAGAATTATATGGAGTGAATGAGCGAGATTCGATGGGTCTGTTGGCTGTAAATATGTTTCTATGGTTGCCTAGAAGGGTTGTCGAGAGTTGGGAGGAGAGAAGGAACGCTGCAGAATCGAGAACCATGATTTCTCTCTGCTGCTGCTGCTGCCATTGATGAAGATGAAGAACACGAAGAACGGACTCGCAGCAGCAGTCATTTATCAACAGTGTCTAAGACGCACACTCGTGGGTCGTAGTTCGTCGTACAACAACAGTTATCATTTATCGTTCTTCTTGTAACAGCTGAACAACGCCTTTGCAACAGTTATTTCTGTTGCGATTTTTCTGTTCAATTGTTTTACACCTTTTCATCATTTGTAAACCACTTTTTGAGCAATAAATAATTATTTTGAGAGCATTTTTACTATGATGAGCTAAAACCCAACACTGGGACGACGGAGGAGGCCAAACTTCATACTTGGGGTAATTTCATTAATTCTTTTTAAGACTTTTGCATTAATTTAAAATTGAAATATGATTTTGGCGCCGCCGATGCGGACCTGTGCTTAGGTAGAATTTTTTTAGGTTTATTATTATTTTTTTTTCCTTTTTACGTTTCTTTTTGTCTTTGATTTGCAGGTTCGAAGTGGAGTACTAAGGACCATGGAAGGAAAAGCTTAAAGCGAAAGGAGCGAAAGAGGAATTTTCTTTTTTTTTGTTTTATATATAGAAAAGAAAGGAAAAAAAAAGAGAGATTTTTATATATTTTTTTTTTTAGGTTATTTTTCTTTTTCTTTTGCACTTTACTTTATTTGGACTTTGGACTTTAAACAATTGGACTTTATTTTTTTTAACCCTACGGAAGGGTATTATTATTAAAAAAAAATATATATTATATAAACTGTGTGCAGGGAAGGACGACGATTACTATATCGTCTCGGCCCATCGGGTTCGCACACGGCATAGGAGTCGTGTCCCGAGTCGACGACAACGGTTCATCGCCCGTATGGTACGGGAGGTAAGTCCAATCGAAACACCCGCGAATCTCCTGCAAGCGGGTTACTGTCTGCCTTAAGGTGATAATTGTTTGAGGACGAACCAGACTGTCTTTATTTTCCTAGTAAAGGGCAAGGCCTGGCCTAAACAAGATAAGGGTTCGGATTTCATCACCGTTCCTTTCTTGCCCGCCTTAGGAAAACAAAACCTAACGCGAACCCAAGCTTAAAATTTGGAATAGAACGAGACCGATAGGATAACGAGCTTAATAGGAAACTCGTTCGAAAAATATTGGTTGCTCTTTAAGCACACTCCAAAGTTCATGATGGTTTCTGTGAGTTGAATGCGTGACTGCGCTGCCTTGTGATAGCGGTGAGGCCTTGGGTATCAAAGCTCCACTGAGCTTCCCTCGCCTCAATTCAACTTACTTTGACTCGGATTGATTCCAGAGGGGTTTGCTCAAATTGCAACGAATTCTCTTTCGAAAGATAGAAGCTGGTCTAGAAACAATCTAAGTGGAGCCATCATGCTTTTTGTTTGCTAGAAATCTTTAGGTTTGCTTTGGTGGAGTCGAGTCGTCCTTGTTTGTGATTGTATAGAATCCCTCTGTAGTTTATATTTCTTCAGTGATGAATCCTTTTGAGGAGACGCCACCTGCGATGACGTTGCGAGAATATATGTCTAGAAATTCTCGTTATCAAGAGACGTCTTCGGAAATGACTCTTGGTGAATATATGCGTGGGCAGCGATATATGGATACTCCAACTTTTATTGAGGAATCACCTCTAACGATCTATGAGAAATATTATAAACATAGACCATGTAGTTTGGAACAAAGATTGAGAATTCTTGAATTTCAAAAATTGTATCATGATGATGAGGATAGTGATGATGAAGAATCTGAAATATGTGGGAATAGTGATCAGGAATTTGTTACCCCAGTTGAGCCTTATAATGATTATATTATTTCTGGTTCAGATCCTAATAATTTTAAAAATTATTCACCTATTCAAAAGGACGAGGATTTGACTAGAGATACCCCCGTTTCAGACGATGTAGTATATCCTGTTTACGAAACCGATGATGGTTTAGAGGAACCAGTTTATCTTGAGATCGAGTCAAACGATTTAAAAACAATAGTCTTAGATGAACTCGTAGAGATTAGCGAGGATGAACCCAACTTAGAAGAATCTATTGACCATTTCCAGGAATCTGATGACCTAAAAATTAGGGAAATTGTGACTAGTCTTCCTAGAGACACAGAAAACTCTAAGTTTGGGGGTGATTATCATTCTCCGTGTGCTTTAACTCTTAGAAAGTACCCTCCTGTAGGACTTGACATTTGTGCCTCAACCATCTTACAAGATTATCTTCGTACACGTTTTCCTGAACCTAATGATGTCCAGAAAGAAGCTCAGTTGTTAGAAACCCATCCTCTGGTTGATGTGGTTAACCCAGGCTATGATACCAAGATTGACTTTGTTTTCCCACCAAAAACTTTTCAACCAATTGTGAGAACTTTTGATTTTAATATGTGTCGGTTATTAAGTTTTGAGACTAAACCTAATCACTTTAGGATATTAGGGTCGACACATTTTCTTAAGGAAGACCACCTCTTTCATTGTGGTCAGCTGTGTGAGTCAAATCTGATTGACTTAGAGGATCCCCAGTTATTCAGTTTGTTGTTATGTGCTTATAAGTTCTTAGTTGAGTTTTTCCAGACTCTAAATACCTGAACCGGATCTTAGCTTTGAGGAAATCCAACCGATGAAAACCCGTTATCTAGACCCAGTTATAGAACCTGAACCTGAGCCACAACTAGATGTAGTTGTCTTAAACAAGGGTATGTTCGGCATATTTTTGGTCCGTTGCAGTTTCCTCTTCTTGTGGGGTGATCCAGATGACCCACAGTTATTCCGACTACTTCTATATGATTCTATGAGGTGACTAATTCCTTCCGATGTCTGGCTGAAGACTTTAAACTTAGCACTTCTTGGGAGGTAACCCAATCTCATGCAACATGGTAATATCTTTCCTTAACTCTTTTTCTTCAAGTGGTAACAGTTTCTCCTTGTTCATGCTTTTAATTTTATCTTTAGAACATTGAGGACAATGTTAGATTTAAGTTTGGGGGTGGGGAAGAAACGTTTTGTTAGTTTTAAGTTGCAATAAATAAACTCCAGAGCCTAGAAATTTACGCCTATTAAGGATAGCACTAACCAATCTAAGTGGATGGAAACATTTTTGTTTTAGTAGTTGAGGAACCAATCTGACTAGATGGAAACATCTATAGAGTCTATTCATAAAAGCACAGAGCTCAGGTGTTAGAATTAACATGATAGTTTCGCCATATCTCGTCGAGTCCTTTTCACTTTCTATTTTTAGTTTTCTTTTATTTCAAGTGATTTGGTGGGGCACACGATTCAAGTTGTTACCTTTGCTAGGGTGAAATAGAGTGACTGAGTTACCTTTTAAAAAAAAAAAAAAAAAAATTAGACCAGACCAGTAGACCAATCGGAATAAATACTAACACTTGGATAGCAATATGTGTGTGTTCTCCCTGTCTCCGTCGCCTAAACAAGCGTGGAATGCAGGATCCACGGGAATCACCATGTAATCTGCTGACAAGAAACATGCGCTTCGGTCCACAAGGTCCAATCATGTTGTTAGTTCTTAAATAAATGTGTGTTTAATAAAGTCGACCACTGGTACCCTTGTATATGCCAGTTGTGTTGACCTAGAGTTAGGATTATTGACCACTGGTTCCCTTGTATATGCCAGTGTGTTAATATTAGTCAGACTGGTATCTCAGTCATTTAGGTTAGGTTCACCTTGGCAGAGGCCTTCAGACAGATATGGGAAACACCGTTCACTTTTCAACCATCTACATTTTTCTTTTTCCATCTTCTTAATCTTTTCATGTGATTAGTCTGACTCCGAGTATGATGTCCATCGTGAAACTATCTTAGTAGAGCTCTGTCACTTATATGAATTTTAGTATGCTTGAGTGCAAACTCGTGTACAGCAATTGGAATTTCGCATCAGGGTTCTTCCTCTTAGAGTCAATAATTGTATGCCAACCAAGGAGGTTCTTTAGTGCTTTCCAAGGTTCTGCGTAGATAGCTAGGGTCTGGTGTATTGGTTTTTGTGGGTACACCTCTGATAAACCCACCCGAGATTAACTCGGTCACTTTTCAAGAATAAATTTTGCTCGAGGACTAGCAAATAATAAGTTTGGGGGTATTTGATAGACACATTTTTGTGTCTAATTTGATCTCAATACTATATATTGTTGGCACTCGATTTTGTACTAATTTTGTTATTTTATGTATTTGTAGGTATTTTTTTGGAAATAAATATTTTTGGAAAATTCGGCTCGAAAAGTTGATTTTGTCACCCGGAGGACAAGTGTTATTCGGACTCTCGCTTTTGGATAAGGGGTAACCTAATTACTAAGGGGCACCCCAAGGTCACCCCCAAGACAGCTGCTATTCACACCCCAGTTCTGGTTAGGGGAAGGACATCTTCTTCCCAAATTCAAAAACCAAAAATTGGCGGGAAAAAAATATATCAACTGGCAGATGTTTGTTGGAATCTTTGAACGTGTTCTAGGGCGATTCAATGGCTGATTTTTGGTAGGAAGTTGTGTTATGTCCTATCAAACACGTTTTGGGCTTTTGGTTCGATCAAGTTTGGCCATAATTAGCTGGACAATTCACGGAAGCAAAACAGGGAAACACGGGTTGGACACGGGATTGGAGAAGATTTGAGCGTGTTCTGATCATGCATGAGGGCTCTAGAAACGTTGTGGGTCGTGTGTAAACACTTTTAGAGTGACCAGGATGGAAATCTATGCGTACCAGAGCAAGAATGGAAAGAAAATATTCCCAAGAATATTTTTCTTTACTGCCGAGTTAAAGAGAATTATATGGAGTGAATGAGCGAGATTCGATGGGTCTGTTGGCTGTAAATATGTTTCTATGGTTGCCTAGAAGGGTTGTCGAGAGTTGGGAGGAGAGAAGGAACGCTGCAGAATCGAGAACCATGATTTCTCTCTGCTGCTGCTGCTGCCATTGATGAAGATGAAGAACACGAAGAACGGACTCGCAGCAGCAGTCATTTATCAACAGTGTCTAAGACGCACACTCGTGGGTCGTAGTTCGTCGTACAACAACAGTTATCATTTATCGTTCTTCTTGTAACAGCTGAACAACGCCTTTGCAACAGTTATTTCTGTTGCGATTTTTCTGTTCAATTGTTTTACACCTTTTCATCATTTGTAAACCACTTTTTGAGCAATAAATAATTATTTTGAGAGCATTTTTACTATGATGAGCTAAAACCCAACACTGGGACGACGGAGGAGGCCAAACTTCATACTTGGGGTAATTTCATTAATTCTTTTTAAGACTTTTGCATTAATTTAAAATTGAAATATGATTTTGGCGCCGCCGATGCGGACCTGTGCTTAGGTAGAATTTTTTTAGGTTTATTATTATTTTTTTTTCCTTTTTACGTTTCTTTTTGTCTTTGATTTGCAGGTTCGAAGTGGAGTACTAAGGACCATGGAAGGAAAAGCTTAAAGCGAAAGGAGCGAAAGAGGAATTTTCTTTTTTTTTGTTTTATATATAGAAAAGAAAGGAAAAAAAAAGAGAGATTTTTATATATTTTTTTTTTTAGGTTATTTTTCTTTTTCTTTTGCACTTTACTTTATTTGGACTTTGGACTTTAAACAATTGGACTTTATTTTTTTTAACCCTACGGAAGGGTATTATTATTAAAAAAAAATATATATTATATAAACTGTGTGCAGGGAAGGACGACGATTACTATATCGTCTCGGCCCATCGGGTTCGCACACGGCATAGGAGTCGTGTCCCGAGTCGACGACAACGGTTCATCGCCCGTATGGTACGGGAGGTAAGTCCAATCGAAACACCCGCGAATCTCCTGCAAGCGGGTTACTGTCTGCCTTAAGGTGATAATTGTTTGAGGACGAACCAGACTGTCTTTATTTTCCTAGTAAAGGGCAAGGCCTGGCCTAAACAAGATAAGGGTTCGGATTTCATCACCGTTCCTTTCTTGCCCGCCTTAGGAAAACAAAACCTAACGCGAACCCAAGCTTAAAATTTGGAATAGAACGAGACCGATAGGATAACGAGCTTAATAGGAAACTCGTTCGAAAAATATTGGTTGCTCTTTAAGCACACTCCAAAGTTCATGATGGTTTCTGTGAGTTGAATGCGTGACTGCGCTGCCTTGTGATAGCGGTGAGGCCTTGGGTATCAAAGCTCCACTGAGCTTCCCTCGCCTCAATTCAACTTACTTTGACTCGGATTGATTCCAGAGGGGTTTGCTCAAATTGCAACGAATTCTCTTTCGAAAGATAGAAGCTGGTCTAGAAACAATCTAAGTGGAGCCATCATGCTTTTTGTTTGCTAGAAATCTTTAGGTTTGCTTTGGTGGAGTCGAGTCGTCCTTGTTTGTGATTGTATAGAATCCCTCTGTAGTTTATATTTCTTCAGTGATGAATCCTTTTGAGGAGACGCCACCTGCGATGACGTTGCGAGAATATATGTCTAGAAATTCTCGTTATCAAGAGACGTCTTCGGAAATGACTCTTGGTGAATATATGCGTGGGCAGCGATATATGGATACTCCAACTTTTATTGAGGAATCACCTCTAACGATCTATGAGAAATATTATAAACATAGACCATGTAGTTTGGAACAAAGATTGAGAATTCTTGAATTTCAAAAATTGTATCATGATGATGAGGATAGTGATGATGAAGAATCTGAAATATGTGGGAATAGTGATCAGGAATTTGTTACCCCAGTTGAGCCTTATAATGATTATATTATTTCTGGTTCAGATCCTAATAATTTTAAAAATTATTCACCTATTCAAAAGGACGAGGATTTGACTAGAGATACCCCCGTTTCAGACGATGTAGTATATCCTGTTTACGAAACCGATGATGGTTTAGAGGAACCAGTTTATCTTGAGATCGAGTCAAACGATTTAAAAACAATAGTCTTAGATGAACTCGTAGAGATTAGCGAGGATGAACCCAACTTAGAAGAATCTATTGACCATTTCCAGGAATCTGATGACCTAAAAATTAGGGAAATTGTGACTAGTCTTCCTAGAGACACAGAAAACTCTAAGTTTGGGGGTGATTATCATTCTCCGTGTGCTTTAACTCTTAGAAAGTACCCTCCTGTAGGACTTGACATTTGTGCCTCAACCATCTTACAAGATTATCTTCGTACACGTTTTCCTGAACCTAATGATGTCCAGAAAGAAGCTCAGTTGTTAGAAACCCATCCTCTGGTTGATGTGGTTAACCCAGGCTATGATACCAAGATTGACTTTGTTTTCCCACCAAAAACTTTTCAACCAATTGTGAGAACTTTTGATTTTAATATGTGTCGGTTATTAAGTTTTGAGACTAAACCTAATCACTTTAGGATATTAGGGTCGACACATTTTCTTAAGGAAGACCACCTCTTTCATTGTGGTCAGCTGTGTGAGTCAAATCTGATTGACTTAGAGGATCCCCAGTTATTCAGTTTGTTGTTATGTGCTTATAAGTTCTTAGTTGAGTTTTTCCAGACTCTAAATACCTGAACCGGATCTTAGCTTTGAGGAAATCCAACCGATGAAAACCCGTTATCTAGACCCAGTTATAGAACCTGAACCTGAGCCACAACTAGATGTAGTTGTCTTAAACAAGGGTATGTTCGGCATATTTTTGGTCCGTTGCAGTTTCCTCTTCTTGTGGGGTGATCCAGATGACCCACAGTTATTCCGACTACTTCTATATGATTCTATGAGGTGACTAATTCCTTCCGATGTCTGGCTGAAGACTTTAAACTTAGCACTTCTTGGGAGGTAACCCAATCTCATGCAACATGGTAATATCTTTCCTTAACTCTTTTTCTTCAAGTGGTAACAGTTTCTCCTTGTTCATGCTTTTAATTTTATCTTTAGAACATTGAGGACAATGTTAGATTTAAGTTTGGGGGTGGGGAAGAAACGTTTTGTTAGTTTTAAGTTGCAATAAATAAACTCCAGAGCCTAGAAATTTACGCCTATTAAGGATAGCACTAACCAATCTAAGTGGATGGAAACATTTTTGTTTTAGTAGTTGAGGAACCAATCTGACTAGATGGAAACATCTATAGAGTCTATTCATAAAAGCACAGAGCTCAGGTGTTAGAATTAACATGATAGTTTCGCCATATCTCGTCGAGTCCTTTTCACTTTCTATTTTTAGTTTTCTTTTATTTCAAGTGATTTGGTGGGGCACACGATTCAAGTTGTTACCTTTGCTAGGGTGAAATAGAGTGACTGAGTTACCTTTTAAAAAAAAAAAAAAAAAAATTAGACCAGACCAGTAGACCAATCGGAATAAATACTAACACTTGGATAGCAATATGTGTGTGTTCTCCCTGTCTCCGTCGCCTAAACAAGCGTGGAATGCAGGATCCACGGGAATCACCATGTAATCTGCTGACAAGAAACATGCGCTTCGGTCCACAAGGTCCAATCATGTTGTTAGTTCTTAAATAAATGTGTGTTTAATAAAGTCGACCACTGGTACCCTTGTATATGCCAGTTGTGTTGACCTAGAGTTAGGATTATTGACCACTGGTTCCCTTGTATATGCCAGTGTGTTAATATTAGTCAGACTGGTATCTCAGTCATTTAGGTTAGGTTCACCTTGGCAGAGGCCTTCAGACAGATATGGGAAACACCGTTCACTTTTCAACCATCTACATTTTTCTTTTTCCATCTTCTTAATCTTTTCATGTGATTAGTCTGACTCCGAGTATGATGTCCATCGTGAAACTATCTTAGTAGAGCTCTGTCACTTATATGAATTTTAGTATGCTTGAGTGCAAACTCGTGTACAGCAATTGGAATTTCGCATCAGGGTTCTTCCTCTTAGAGTCAATAATTGTATGCCAACCAAGGAGGTTCTTTAGTGCTTTCCAAGGTTCTGCGTAGATAGCTAGGGTCTGGTGTATTGGTTTTTGTGGGTACACCTCTGATAAACCCACCCGAGATTAACTCGGTCACTTTTCAAGAATAAATTTTGCTCGAGGACTAGCAAATAATAAGTTTGGGGGTATTTGATAGACACATTTTTGTGTCTAATTTGATCTCAATACTATATATTGTTGGCACTCGATTTTGTACTAATTTTGTTATTTTATGTATTTGTAGGTATTTTTTTGGAAATAAATATTTTTGGAAAATTCGGCTCGAAAAGTTGATTTTGTCACCCGGAGGACAAGTGTTATTCGGACTCTCGCTTTTGGATAAGGGGTAACCTAATTACTAAGGGGCACCCCAAGGTCACCCCCAAGACAGCTGCTATTCACACCCCAGTTCTGGTTAGGGGAAGGACATCTTCTTCCCAAATTCAAAAACCAAAAATTGGCGGGAAAAAAATATATCAACTGGCAGATGTTTGTTGGAATCTTTGAACGTGTTCTAGGGCGATTCAATGGCTGATTTTTGGTAGGAAGTTGTGTTATGTCCTATCAAACACGTTTTGGGCTTTTGGTTCGATCAAGTTTGGCCATAATTAGCTGGACAATTCACGGAAGCAAAACAGGGAAACACGGGTTGGACACGGGATTGGAGAAGATTTGAGCGTGTTCTGATCATGCATGAGGGCTCTAGAAACGTTGTGGGTCGTGTGTAAACACTTTTAGAGTGACCAGGATGGAAATCTATGCGTACCAGAGCAAGAATGGAAAGAAAATATTCCCAAGAATATTTTTCTTTACTGCCGAGTTAAAGAGAATTATATGGAGTGAATGAGCGAGATTCGATGGGTCTGTTGGCTGTAAATATGTTTCTATGGTTGCCTAGAAGGGTTGTCGAGAGTTGGGAGGAGAGAAGGAACGCTGCAGAATCGAGAACCATGATTTCTCTCTGCTGCTGCTGCTGCCATTGATGAAGATGAAGAACACGAAGAACGGACTCGCAGCAGCAGTCATTTATCAACAGTGTCTAAGACGCACACTCGTGGGTCGTAGTTCGTCGTACAACAACAGTTATCATTTATCGTTCTTCTTGTAACAGCTGAACAACGCCTTTGCAACAGTTATTTCTGTTGCGATTTTTCTGTTCAATTGTTTTACACCTTTTCATCATTTGTAAACCACTTTTTGAGCAATAAATAATTATTTTGAGAGCATTTTTACTATGATGAGCTAAAACCCAACACTGGGACGACGGAGGAGGCCAAACTTCATACTTGGGGTAATTTCATTAATTCTTTTTAAGACTTTTGCATTAATTTAAAATTGAAATATGATTTTGGCGCCGCCGATGCGGACCTGTGCTTAGGTAGAATTTTTTTAGGTTTATTATTATTTTTTTTTCCTTTTTACGTTTCTTTTTGTCTTTGATTTGCAGGTTCGAAGTGGAGTACTAAGGACCATGGAAGGAAAAGCTTAAAGCGAAAGGAGCGAAAGAGGAATTTTCTTTTTTTTTGTTTTATATATAGAAAAGAAAGGAAAAAAAAAGAGAGATTTTTATATATTTTTTTTTTTAGGTTATTTTTCTTTTTCTTTTGCACTTTACTTTATTTGGACTTTGGACTTTAAACAATTGGACTTTATTTTTTTTAACCCTACGGAAGGGTATTATTATTAAAAAAAAATATATATTATATAAACTGTGTGCAGGGAAGGACGACGATTACTATATCGTCTCGGCCCATCGGGTTCGCACACGGCATAGGAGTCGTGTCCCGAGTCGACGACAACGGTTCATCGCCCGTATGGTACGGGAGGTAAGTCCAATCGAAACACCCGCGAATCTCCTGCAAGCGGGTTACTGTCTGCCTTAAGGTGATAATTGTTTGAGGACGAACCAGACTGTCTTTATTTTCCTAGTAAAGGGCAAGGCCTGGCCTAAACAAGATAAGGGTTCGGATTTCATCACCGTTCCTTTCTTGCCCGCCTTAGGAAAACAAAACCTAACGCGAACCCAAGCTTAAAATTTGGAATAGAACGAGACCGATAGGATAACGAGCTTAATAGGAAACTCGTTCGAAAAATATTGGTTGCTCTTTAAGCACACTCCAAAGTTCATGATGGTTTCTGTGAGTTGAATGCGTGACTGCGCTGCCTTGTGATAGCGGTGAGGCCTTGGGTATCAAAGCTCCACTGAGCTTCCCTCGCCTCAATTCAACTTACTTTGACTCGGATTGATTCCAGAGGGGTTTGCTCAAATTGCAACGAATTCTCTTTCGAAAGATAGAAGCTGGTCTAGAAACAATCTAAGTGGAGCCATCATGCTTTTTGTTTGCTAGAAATCTTTAGGTTTGCTTTGGTGGAGTCGAGTCGTCCTTGTTTGTGATTGTATAGAATCCCTCTGTAGTTTATATTTCTTCAGTGATGAATCCTTTTGAGGAGACGCCACCTGCGATGACGTTGCGAGAATATATGTCTAGAAATTCTCGTTATCAAGAGACGTCTTCGGAAATGACTCTTGGTGAATATATGCGTGGGCAGCGATATATGGATACTCCAACTTTTATTGAGGAATCACCTCTAACGATCTATGAGAAATATTATAAACATAGACCATGTAGTTTGGAACAAAGATTGAGAATTCTTGAATTTCAAAAATTGTATCATGATGATGAGGATAGTGATGATGAAGAATCTGAAATATGTGGGAATAGTGATCAGGAATTTGTTACCCCAGTTGAGCCTTATAATGATTATATTATTTCTGGTTCAGATCCTAATAATTTTAAAAATTATTCACCTATTCAAAAGGACGAGGATTTGACTAGAGATACCCCCGTTTCAGACGATGTAGTATATCCTGTTTACGAAACCGATGATGGTTTAGAGGAACCAGTTTATCTTGAGATCGAGTCAAACGATTTAAAAACAATAGTCTTAGATGAACTCGTAGAGATTAGCGAGGATGAACCCAACTTAGAAGAATCTATTGACCATTTCCAGGAATCTGATGACCTAAAAATTAGGGAAATTGTGACTAGTCTTCCTAGAGACACAGAAAACTCTAAGTTTGGGGGTGATTATCATTCTCCGTGTGCTTTAACTCTTAGAAAGTACCCTCCTGTAGGACTTGACATTTGTGCCTCAACCATCTTACAAGATTATCTTCGTACACGTTTTCCTGAACCTAATGATGTCCAGAAAGAAGCTCAGTTGTTAGAAACCCATCCTATGGTTGATGTGGTTAACCCAGGCTATGATACCAAGATTGACTTTGTTTTCCCACCAAAAACTTTTCAACCAATTGTGGGAACTTTTGATTTTAATATGTGTCGGTTATTAAGGTTTGAGACTAAACCTAATCACTTTAGGATATTAGGGTCGACACATTTTCTTAAGGAAGACCACCTCTTTCATTGTGGTCAGCTGTGTGAGTCAAATCTGATTGACTTAGAGGATCCCCAGTTATTCAGTTTGTTGTTATGTGCTTATAAGTTCTTAGTTGAGTTTTTCCAGACTCTAAATACCTGAACCGGATCTTAGCTTTGAGGAAATCCAACCGATGAAAACCCGTTATCTAGACCCAGTTATAGAACCTGAACCTGAGCCACAACTAGATGTAGTTGTCTTAAACAAGGGTATGTTCGGCATCTTTTTGGTCCGTTGCAGTTTCCTCTCTTGTGGGGTGATCCAGATGACCCACAGTTATTCCGACTACTTCTATATGATTCTATGAGGTGACTAATTCCTTCCGATGTCTGGCTGAAGACTTTAAACTTAGCACTTCTTGGGAGGTAACCCAATCTCATGCAACATGGTAATATCTTTCCTTAACTCTTTTTCTTCAAGTGGTAACAGTTTCTCCTTGTTCATGCTTTTAATTTTATCTTTAGAACATTGAGGACAATGTTAGATTTAAGTTTGGGGGTGGGGAAGAAACGTTTTGTTAGTTTTAAGTTGCAATAAATAAACTCCAGAGCCTAGAAATTTACGCCTATTAAGGATAGCACTAACCAATCTAAGTGGATGGAAACATTTTTGTTTTAGTAGTTGAGGAACCAATCTGACTAGATGGAAACATCTATAGAGTCTATTCATAAAAGCACAGAGCTCAGGTGTTAGAATTAACATGATAGTTTCGCCATATCTCGTCGAGTCCTTTTCACTTTTATTTTTATTTTTCTTTTATTTCAAGTGATTTGGTGGGGCACACGATTCAAGTTGTTACCTTTGCTAGGGTGAAATAGATTGACTGAGTTACCTTTTAAAAAAAAAAAAAAAAAAAAAAAACAGACCAGTAGACCAATCGGAATAAATACTAACACTTGGATAGCAATATGTGTGTTCTCCCTGTTTCCGTCGCCTAAGCAAGCGTGGAATGCAGGACCCGTGGGAACTATCGTGTAATCTTCTGACAAGAAGCATGCGCTTGGATCAAAAAGATCTATTGATGCCGTTAAGTTAAAAAAAATGGTTATTGTTATGTGTAGTCAACTGCTGGTTCCCTTGTATTTGCCAGTTTGTTGATCTAGATTTAAGTTATTGACCACTGGTTCCCTTGTATATGCCAGTTGTGTTGATATTAGTCAGACCGATATCTCAGTCTATTAGGATAGGTTCATCTTGGCAGAGGCCTTCAGACAGATATGGGAAACACCGTTCACTTTTCAACCATCTACATTTTTCTTTTTCCATCTTCTTAATCTTTTCATGTGATTAGTCTGACTCCGAGTATGATGTCCACTGTGAAACTATCTTAGTAGAGCTCTGTCACTTATATGAATTTTAGTATGCTTGAGTGCAAACTCGTGTACAACAATTGGAATTTCACATCAGGGTTCTTCCTCTTAGAGTCAATATTTGTATGCCAACCAAGGAGGTTCTTTAGTGCTTTCCAAGGTTCTGCGTAGATAGCTAGGGTCTGGAGTATTGGTTTTTGTGGGTACACCTCTGATAAACCCACCCGAGATTAACTCGGTCACTTTTCAAGAATAAATTTTGCTCGAGGACTAGCAAATAATAAGTTTGGGGGTATTTGATAGACACATTTTTGTGTCTAATTTGATCTCAATACTATATATTGTTGGCACTCGATTTTGTACTAATTTTGTTATTTTATGTATTTGTAGGTATTTTTTTGGAAATAAATATTTTTGGAAAATTCGGCTCGAAAAGTTGATTTTGTCACCCGGAGGACAAGTGTTATTCGGACTCTCGCTTTTGGATAAGGGGTAACCTAATTACTAAGGGGCACCCCCAAGGTCACCCCCAAGACAGCTGTTATTCACACCCCAGTTCTGGTTATGGGAAGGACATCTTCTTCCCAAATTCAAAAACCAAAAATTGGCGGGAAAAAAATATATCAACTGGCAGATGTTTGTTGGAATCTTTGAACGTGTTCTAGGGCGATTCAATGGCTGATTTTTGGTAGGAAGTTGTGTTATGTCCTATCAAACACGTTTTGGGCTTTTGGTTCGATCAAATTTGGCCATAATTAGATGGATAATTCACGGAAGCAAAACAGGAAAACACGGGTTGGACACGGGATTGGAGAAGATTTGAGCGTGTTCTGATCATGCATGAGGGCTCTAGCAACGTTGTGGGTCGTGTGTAAACACTTCTAGAGTGACCAGGATGGAAATCTATGCGTACCAGAGCAAGAATGGAAAGAAAATATTCCCAAGAATATTTTTCTTTACTGCCGAGTTAAAGAGAATTATATGGAGTGAATGAGCGAGATTCGATGGGTCTGTTGGATGTAAATATGTTTCTATGGTTGCCTAGAAGGGTTGTCGAGAGTTGGGAGGAGAGAAGGAACGCTGCAGAATCGAGAACCATGATTTCTCTCTGCTGCTGCTGCTGCCATTGATGAAGATGAAGAACACGAAGAACGGACTCGCAGCAGCAGTCGTTTATCAACAGTGTCTAAGACGCACACTCGTGGGTCGTAGTTCGTCGTACAACAACAGTTATCATTTATCGTTCTTCTTGTAACAGCTGAACAGCGCCTTTGCAACAGTTATTTCTGTTGCGATTTTTCTGTTCAATTGTTACACCTTTTCATCATTTGTAAACCACTTTTTGAGCAATAAATAATTATTTTGAGAGCATTTTTACTATGATGAGCTAAAACCCAACACTGGGACGACGGAGGAGGCCAAACTTCATACTTGGGGTAATTTCATTAATTCTTTTTTAAGACTTTTGCATTAATTTAAAATTGAAATATGATTTTGGAGCCGCCGACGCGGACCTGTGCTTAGGTAGAATTTTTTTAGGTTTATTATTATTTTTTTTCCTTTTTACGTTTCTTTTTGTCTTTGATTTGCAGGTTCGAAGTGGAGTACTAAGGACCATGGAAGGAAAAGCTTAAAGCGAAAGGAGCGAAAGAGGAGTTTTTTTTTTTTTTGTTTTATATATAGAAAAGAAGGAAAAAAAAAGAGAGATTTTTATATATATTTTTTTTTAGGTTATTTTTCTTTTTCTTTTGCACTTTACTTTATTTGGACTTTGGACTTTAAACAATTGGAATTTATTTTTTTTAACCCTACGGAAGGGTATTATTATTAAAAAAAAAAAATTATTATATAAACTGTGTGCAGGGAAGGACGACGATTACTATATCGTTTCGGCCCCTCGGGTTCGCACACGACATAGGAGTCGTGGCCCGAGTCGACAACAACGGTTCATCGCCCGTCTGGTACGGGAGGTAAGTCCAATCGAAACACCCGCGAATCTCCTGCAAGCGGGTTACTGTCTGCCTTAAGGTGATAATTGTTTGAGGACGAACCGGACTGTCTTTATTTTCCTAGTAAAGGGAAAGGCATAGAACACCTAGATTTATCGGGAGAAAGCTCCCGACAGGAAAATGAAGGGACGAGATGAAACCCTTCTACCATTTGGATGATTAGGAATAAGGGAAGAGTGGATCCCATTCTCTATTTGAGCCGATAGAATTGTTGTCATCGGAATTTCTCCCGGTAAAAGAGGTGGAGGTTCGAAGATACATTTGGTTCAAAAAGCCCATAAAAAACCGAGAATCTCCTCTCTGTAAATCGGGCGACTATGCATGCTTAACCCAGTTGCAATTTTTTCATCAAATCTGATTACTACTCTTTCTCATTACAATTACCCCTTATTTCCTTGTGTTTAGTTCTCAATTATGATTCTATTTGTCTAATTTTCTTCTCCTTTCTCCTCCGGTTTTGATTGTTCTTTTATTTTTTTCAATTTCTTTTATTTTTATATGTCTAACTAAGCGTTTTTGTTCTCTCCTAAAATGTTTATGCAGCTTGTGGTTTCTTCAATGGCGTTTGCCTTCAGTACAGTTGTGTTCAAGGAGTTTGCCGAGCTTGTTACTTTAGATCGTTTGAAAGAATGGAAGATCTATGAGGTCGTCAATGGCATTTGGTGGATGAAAAACCTCTTCCGATTCAACTCAGATTCCCGATTTAGGTACCCATCCCGCCCTTGTTTCATTTCAAAAAAATTCAAACTCCCCAAGCACCAAGTCAGCCGAAATTTCAGGTTTTTCATAATTATAGAAATCCTCCTACCTAGTTGTACCTTCCCTATGCATTTTGTTATGCAAAATTCTATCTTTACTGAATATCTTCAACAGAAAGGTAACAATATCTTTTACCTTCCTAACTTAAAAATCAAAGAACCCTATATCTTTGTTTTAGAATCATTTCATTCCCTAAACCCTAAAGTTCTAAATCAAAAAGATTGGTTTACAATGGAGAAGGAAGGAAATAATGAAGTTGGAGCTTTGGTCAATAAGTTCAAACAAGCTACACTTGCTCTAGGTAACAATGAAAAGATGGTCGTTGTTCAACATGAAAATAACAATGGGGAAAAAGATGAAGGAAAAAATGCTTGGGAAGCTTCTACTATTGGGAAGGTCATCACCGAAGGAAGAATGAATCATGATTTGGTCCAACAATACATCAAGTTCACTTGGCCATTTGTCGCTGAAGAAAATCTCCGTATTGTAGAGATCGAACCTAACCTTTTCATTTTCAAATTCAATGATTGGGATCTGCTTAATACTGTTATCAATGAGAGGCCCTGGAATATCAACAAAAAACTTTTGGTGGTTCACGATTATATCCCTACTCTGGTTTACACTGAAAAACACTGGGGATTTCAACAGTTCTGGATTCAATTGAAGTTTCTCTTGCCGGAGCATATGAATGTCATTGTTGTCACCAAAATCGGTGAAATAATGGGAGAAGTTGTGGCTATTGAACCTAAGGATGCCATACCTATTGGGAGTGATCCTGTCAAAGTCTGTGTCAATATCGATCTTACTGACCCACTAAGAAGAGGTGTAAAGGCTATAACTAATGCAGGCTTGTCTAAGTGGATCAAGTTCTACTATGAGCGTCAACCAAGTGGTATCTGCACAAAATGTTATGTAATTAAACATTGTAAAGTTGCTTGTAAGGATGCTGCTATTTTCCTTGAAAAGGCACATGAAAAGCCTTATTTTTTCGGAAAGGTAAGCAATTTGAGGCAAAAAATTTCGTCGAATATTAACATGAATGCTCCAGTTTCAAGGAAAAACCAGAAGAAGTTCGCCAAAAGCACTATTTTTGTTCCACCTAAAGATGGAGTTCCTTTCAACCTAGGTAGTTTTTCTCACTAATAAGGATACTAGCAATGAAGAAGATATTAGACTAGGTAAAAGAATTAGAACCTCTGAAGACGACTCGTCTAGCTCTAATGATGTCATATATTCTTTCATAAATGCCAATGGTGATGACCTCATGGTGAACCAAACAGCTCACAGGTGCACAACTTCAGAACCACAAGCTGAAGCAACATTATTGGAGAGTCAGGTAACCCCTATTTCTCATACTTTCTACAATCTTCTCTTATTGTTTTTAATCTGCATTCTTATTAATTTCTATCATTATTTATTAAGTTTTCAGAATTTCTGCACTAGGATTCATCAGTTTTCATACCATATTACTTATATTTACTTTCGTTTTAGGGTTCTCTTATTTTCAGTTACTCATTTATTGTGTCTAAATTCTAGTTACGTTTATTATAAATTTTGCATGCAACATAAAGCCTGTTATTTAGTCTACAAGTTTACTATAATCACTCTCTTTTTGGTTGTCATTCACATCAATACCATTTGTAGTGATCTGAACCAAAACTACTTTGTCACCATGAGAATCCTCTCTTGGAATGTCCAAGGTTTCAAATCTCCTTCCACTAGAAATCACCTCAGTGACTTAGTTAGAACTCAAAACCCTGATATCATCTTCCTTTGTGAAACTAAATTAAGTCAACTCAAGAGAAAACCACTTCTCTCCCATTTCCAGTACCCTAACCAAGCCTTTATAGAGCCTGTAGGCCTTTCTGGAGGTCTTGTTATTTTGTGGAAAAATGGGTTCACCTGTGACCTTGTTTATTCGAGTATTAATATGTTCAATTTACTCATATAATATGATCAAAGTAAGCCTGAGTTCTTACTTACTTGCATGTATGGGAACTCCAATTACAATAAGAAGAAAGAACAATGAGATTTTATACATAAAATTAGTACTCAAGTTAACTCTCCCTGGATCCTTCTAGGTGACCTGAATTTTCACTTGCTGGAAAATAA
Organism: Papaver somniferum; assembly: GCF_003573695.1. Taxonomy (NCBI): domain Eukaryota; kingdom Viridiplantae; phylum Streptophyta; class Magnoliopsida; order Ranunculales; family Papaveraceae; genus Papaver; species Papaver somniferum. The sequence continues at coordinate 43,706,041 of NC_039358.1, forward strand.
TGATAGTCCTTCCTCCTCTTCAGATGGGTTTGTCAATAATATTGTTAGAACTTGTGGTCTAGAAGATATTGGTTATGTTGGAAAGAACTATACTTGGACCAGTAATAACTTAGGCACAGGTTCTAGGAGATCTAGAATAAACCTAGCTCTAGGTAATGGGGATTGGAGTGCTCACTTCCCTAACTCCAAATTACTGCATCTCACTCAAGTTGGGAGTGATCACAGCCCTATTCTTCTAGTTACAGATGCCACTTCTCCTAAATGTTGGAAACCATTCAAGTTCTTCTTTACTTGGTTGAATGACAATACTTGTATCCCTGTAATAGAAAATGCTTGGAACACCAGTTTTGCTGGTTCACCTGGATTTCAGCTTATCCAAAAACTTCAAACAACAAGAAGAGATCTATCTCTTTGGAACAGGGAACACTTTGGTGATATCAATCAGAAGGTGGACAAGATGCATCAAAAACTTAATATCCTTAAGGAACAACCTTTCAATGCTGAGACTCACAATAAAATCTTCTACATCAACTAAGAGATGGATAATTTGCATAAAATGAAGAGTGAATTCTATCAACAGAAATCAAGAGACCATTTTATTAAGGACATGGATACCAACAACAAATACTTCCATATTAAAGAAAATAAAAAGAAAGCCAGAAATAATATAGATTCCATCAAAGATCACAACAACAACTGGCTGCATTCTAGAGAGGAAATTTCTTTGCATCTTACAGATCACTTCAAGACTATCAGCACCACCACAAATCCTATTCTGGAGGAGGGCCTATACTTAACAATTCCTACATTGATACTGAAGCAGACAATTCTCTTTTGACAAGGATTCCTTTATCTCAAGATATTTTCAATACTTTAAAATCAATGGAAAATTGGAGTGCACCAGGACCAGAAGGGTTTCAGTATGAATTCTAGAAGAGTCAATGGAACATAGTGGGTGAAGATGTTTGCAGAATGGTCACAAGATTCTTTGAGACTAAACATATTCTGAAGCAGATTAACAAAACTTATATCTCTTTAATTCCAAAGAAGAAGAAACCTATCTGTGCTGCTGATTATAGACCAATTGGTCTATGTAATACTTCATATAAGATTATTTCTAAGATTCTAGTGAACAGGATGAAGCCCTTAATGGAGAAAATCATATCTCCTTATCAAGATGCCTATGTTTCTGGAAGGCTTATAAGTGATAATCACAGTTATTGCTCAGGAAATAATTCACTCAATGAATAAAAAGAGGGGTCAAATAGGTTGGTTTGCTCTCAAACTTGATATGTCCAAGGCATTTGACAGACTTGAATGGAGCTTTCTTATTAAAGTCTTAAGATATTTTGGCTTCTGTGAAGATTTCTGTAATCTTATTTATCAGTGTATCAGCACCACTTCACTCTCTGTTCTGCTTAATGGTTCACCATGTGAATAGTTTCATCCTACAAGGGGAGTAAGACAAGGTGACCCCCTGTCACCTTATCTGTTCATATTGTCAATGGAGTTTTTGTCCATACAATTCAATTTAGCTCAGCAGAATAATACAATTAAAGGTATTAAAGTGGCTGCTCATTCACCAGCCATCAATTATTTGCTTTTTGCAGATGACTGCTTGATTTTCACTCAAGCAAATCTTTCCTCAGTTAACCATCTTTTTGAGCTTTTACATAACTTTAGCTCTCAGTCTGGGCAACTCATCAATTTTGAGAAATCTTCAGTGTATTTCAATAAGAAGACTAAACCAGAAGTTGCAACTACTCTAACTCAAATACTTGGGGTTAAAACAATGTCTTCTAAAGAAAGGTATTTAGGTTCCCCTCTCATTTTGGGTGATTCAAAACAAGAAGCTTTTAAGAGCATTGAAGCAAACTTTCAAAACAGATATACTTCTTGGTCTTCTACTTCTCTTACTCAAGCTGGCAGAGGAACTATGGTTAAACATGTGCTCAACTCAATCCAAATATATCAAATGAGATACTTCAAGATTCATTCACATGTACTGAACAAGCTCACAACTATTCAAAGAAATTTTTTTGGGAGTTACAAATCAAATAGAGGATTAAATCCCATTGGATGGAATAAAGTTTGTAAACCGAAGGACATGGGTGACATGGCTTTTAGAGATTTGGAAATGCTTAACTTGGCTCTTCTTACAAAGCTTGCTTGGAGATTACTCACTGAGAAAGATTCACTATGGACTCAAATTATGGACAGTAAATACTTCAAAGAAGGCAATATTCTGCATCAAAATATTGAAGCAAAGAATGGCTCATACACTTGGAATGGCATTACCAAAGGGTTGTTAATTATACAAAAGCATTATTTCATGGTAGTTAATAATGGGAAAAAGACTAAAATCTGGCTTGACAGTTGGATTCCAGGTAATGCTCATCCCCCAACTCCTATAAATGATCTTCACAGATTTTATCAAGATGTTGAGGAGCTTCTTCTGCCAAACTCAAACTCCTGGAATGTGGAGTTTCTAAACAAGTTGTTTGATCCAGAAACTTCTCAGCAAATCCAAAGACTTCATGGATACAACCAAAGATGACATTATGATTTGGATGCCATCCAGAGATGGTAAAATCTCTGTTAAAAGTGCGTATAAACATCTGACTTTGTCTGACAGAGATATTGAGATTAATGGTAGAGTTATTCAAGCTTCTGTATGGAAATCTCTTTGGCATTGCAGTGCATCTCACAGAATCAAGGTTTTCACATGGAAATGCATTCATGGCATTCATTCAACCAAGGCAAAGCTGTCTATCTATAATGACTCCTCTGATACTCAGTGTGGGTTTTGTGGCAACCATTATGAAACCATTGAACATCTTCTGCTAGAATGTTCTTTCTCAAAAACAGTATGGAGACATCTCAACATTAATATTGAAGAAGAACAAAACAAGTTTGGCAGTGTCTCTGAATGGGCTGAGGATTGGTTTTCTAGTAATCTCAATTCATCTAATGAGAAGAGACTCCTCTCTCTTATGATCGGTTCTTGGGTTCTGTGGAAAGATAGGTGTGATGCAATATTTCAGGGAGTAGCTCTCAACCCACTTAATACTGTGCACAGAATCAATTTCTATTTAAACTCTCATATGAACACTAGTTCCATGCATATTTCTGATTCCATGCATAACACTAGTTCTTCATTATTAGCAGTGTCAAGATGGAAACCCCCTAGACAAGACACCTTAAAATTTAATACTGATGCTTCATTTAGCCATGATACTAATCAATTGGGTACTGGAATGGTACTCCGTAACTTTCCAGGTATCTGCCAAGGCATCCAAGGACACTACTCAGATGGAGTTCTAAGCCCTGACAGTGGAGAATGCATGGCGATTCGTGAAGCTTTAATCTGGGCAAAAGACCTGAAGTTAAAGAGAATCCATATTGAAGCTGACACTAAGCTTGTCATTCAATCACTACTAGATAATTCTCTCTTAATCCAATGGGAGAATAAAAACCTTTTCAAGGAAATTAAACATTTAAGTTGAAATTTTGATTATTGTAAGTTTTCGTTTGTTAGTAGGGATGATAATCAAGTTGCAGATGCTGTTGCTAAATCTGTCAGAGAAACAACATCCAACATATATCATCTTAATGAGTTTCCTGCAGATATTTGTGAACTCTAAGTCAGAGACCAATTTGCTGCTTCAGTATAATCAATAAACTTTTTTTCTTATCAAAAAAAAAAAAAGAGGTGGAGGTGCAGCAAAACCCCCTTAAAAGCCATATAAACACTTTATCCTTTCCCACCACCACCGTTGCCGCCACCCTCTTCTTCCCTAAGAGCAACTGCAATGGACGAGTAAACCCAAATTTTCAGTCGAGTGGGCTGGCGTAGTGGGACGGACCATCGATCAAAATTTGATCAAAGAGTAAAATCCAGACCAAATTTGGTCTGCGATCAAGACCAAATCCAAATATAGTCGGGCGTTGATATAATCTCCGCTACACATCGGGCGTTGATATAATCTCCGTCATTCATTGGGCGTTGATATAATGTCCGCTACACAAGGGGCGTTGATATAATGTACGCCTGAAACGGGGCGTTGATATAATGTACGCCCGATGGGGCGTTGGTAAAGACAACGCGCGAAATGGGGCGTTCATATACTTAACGCCCCACTTTCACAATTTATGAAACTTGCATGGGACGGGTTTTATACCTCCGTCCCATTTTTTTTTTTTTTTGTTTCTGAAGCGTATACTATACCAACGCCCCACTCGCGCGTTATCTTTACCAACGCCCCATTCGGGCGTTATCTTTACCAACGCCTGATCCCAGGCGTAATGTTTATCAACGCGCGACCAAATATACTCTTTTCCCACTACGCCATATGACGGACTAAACCCAAATTTGGTCTTTTTTTTAGTCTTTGGTCTTTGGTTATACTCGCACCACTGTGGACGCTCTAATAAGAACCCAAATTAAATTTTCTCTTTTTGCCCTTGCGTCTTCGTCCCCACATTTAACTACCCGTAAATTTGACCTCGAGGTTGAGGTTGGGCGTTGGGCAACAAACCCAAAAATGGAAGATAAAAACCCAAAAATGGAAGATAGAAGAGGAGAAGAAAATCATTCTCCAATATTTAGTTCCAAGCTGGAAAAATTGCAGGGTCTCTCGGATGAGTACTCAGGTAACAATTGTGCTTTTCAATTGAGAGTTATACATCTCGCTATACTCATTTAATTTTAATTTTTATGCAAGCTGTGTGAATTCAATTTAACTTTTTTTTGTTAGCTGTTAGGGTTTCATTGTTTTTTTGTGAACGGTGATTTTAATTTTTAAATTTTCAGGTCGTTGGGAGAAATGCTGGGAGCAAGGAGACACGGGATGGGATTTGGGTCAGCCAACGCCTGTACTGCTTCAACTTCTTGAGAAGGAAACCCTTCCCAAAGGCAGAGTTCTAGTGCCTGGATGTGGGGCTGTGAGTTTCTTATTATCAAACTTCTCTTTAGGAAATTTTGTTTATTACACCTCACAGTTTAACTTGATTCATTGAAAAATTGTGGTCACATACTATTCACCCGAGATAATCTTAAGAAATGATACTCCAAAATTGAGTTATGAAATGTGCCAGCCCGTACAGATACATGGTGGTTTTATAATTCTGCAACTTAAGTTTACAATTTGTAGATTTTAAGTAACTAGCTTACAGAATATTCAAACTGACAGGGGCACGACGTGGTTGCAATTGCAAATCCTGAACGCTATGTTGTAGGCCTGGATATATCGGAAACTGGCATTAAGAGAGCAAGAGAGGTAAGGTTTACAGACAGGATAATTAGATAGATGTGCATGATTACTGCTTATGCAATTACTGTACTGTATTGTTCTTTTATAGATTTGAATAAAGAATGTAAATGTTTCTTGGGAGAAGGAGCGCGAGGTGTGGACGATGATATTACCTTTCATTGTTATCGATCTGTGACAAGCTTGGACAATTGTGACTTAATATATGAATTTGTCACCTATGCCCATCTATTTCACGCTCAGAATAAGAGTTCATGTATCTCGCCCAAGAATTATTATGTATGCGGAATGTGGTATAGGACTAGAAAACTTGAAATCAATCTCAGATTAGTGGACCTGTTTTTTTCCTAATCTGATTAACTATGCCCATCTATTTCCTTTATTCTACTGATTCTAGTCCGCTAAGCACCTTACTTTTGGTAGATCTTAATTCCTTCTTTTGTATCATTAAATATTACCTACCTAACCTCTGTGTGATTTGTCACCAGATATCTTCGTCATCGCCAAGTGCCAAATATTTTGAGTTTATAGAGGCGGACTTCTTCACTTGGCGTCCAACTGAGATATTTGATCTCATATTTGATTATACGTAAGTCGATGATATATCAACTTCTTTCATTCAGTGGATTGCTCCATGTTGCTGACGTTAATATGGAGCTTTATAGATTTTTCTGTGCAATTGAACCTCGCATGAGAGCATCTTGGGGAACACGAATGCATGAGCTGTTGAAACCAGATGGGGAACTCATAACTCTAATGTATCCTGTAAGAGCAAGGACCCATTTATTGCTCATAATATATCTGTCTAACTTGAGTTTTCTCAAATGATAAATATAGTCTATGAAAATTAGAAAATCTGAGAAAATCTTACATGCTTTTAAATTAACTGTAGAATATTCGTTTTTATTTTAATTGCAGACTAATGATCGTGATGGAGGTCCACCTTTTAAAGTTTCTGTGGCCGAGTAATTTCTAAATTCAATTTTTTTTCTTTTTGTTCAATGGCTCTCTTCATGTCTATTTCTCATATGTCACTAACTTACTATAGCCCATTAGCTTGTACCATGTAAATGAGTGTTTATGTTTTCTTGGTATCATCTGATTGACCTATGGCTATTTGCATCTATCTGCAGTTTTGAAGAGGTTTTGCATCCCTGGGGATTCAAGGCGATTTCTATAATAGATAACGAGCTAGCTGTAGGAAAACGAAAGGTATGTAAACATATTTCAAAATTTTAGGATAGAATTCACTGTAAGGTATGTGATCTCAATGCCAAACATCCAACTATGGTAAGGTGCGACTCTTACCACTGCTGTCCTGCAGTTATTCGCTCCGTCACTAATGTATGTCAAGGGCGGGGGAACTGGTACCCCACCTCACTATATCCTGCATTAAAACCAGTGTTTGGGATCATCAACCCACACTACCTAACATATTAAATAAAAATCAGTGCTGATATAGTTAGATGGTCATAAAGAAATCAAGGTGGTAGTGTGTTATATTGAGGCTCATGCTTAGTGTGCCCCATTATGCCCCCATTTAAGTGCCATATAATATATCTATATTTAAACGAGAGGAGGATTCCAGTCACGTGCTTAAAATTGCATGGCACTGACATTTCCACTTTATCGGGCCTATGACACTCAAATGAAAATGAGTTTGAAGCTAATTTTTGGTGATGATGATTTTTTCATTATGTAGAACATCCTTAAGAAAAATTAGCATATTTTCTAAAAGGTAACAGCATCATCTACGAGGAAGTTTGGAACCCCCTCTTTATCTAGTAGGGTAATATAATCGCTTGAATACTAAGTAACGGTTCTAGATCAGGTGAACCCTAAACTTGATACCATAATAGAATACTGATACCCCTTGATGTATATGCCGTAGCTGAAGGTCCTGAACTGCACACTGTAACAGAAAGCTTTTCGGTTAATACCAGGTGTGGACAGCAGAATTCTGTTACTGATAGTATTTGCAGAAAAGACTGAATATGCTTCTATCTTTTGGTACTAAAATTTGTTATTAAGCTCTGTAATCTGTTAATTATTTATTGATCTGGAGGCGTTTTACGCATAGAATGAAAAAGATATACTCCGTACGATACAACTACCTTGACTTCTGATTGCTCAAATGTCTTTACTTGGGATTTCAGAACTTGTTGTTTTCACTTTTGCAGGGTAACGAGAAGCTTGGGAGATGGAAGAGGTGTCTTTAAAAATTTTCTCCATTTTGACTAATGGAAGAGAAGAAAGCTAGTGATCGTATCTTATATCAATCTTGGCTCGTAAACACAAACAGAGATGTGACAATCACAATGACAACCATCCTCTGATGATACAATCCCCATTTGAAGCTGTGAGAGAGTTGTGTGAGGTGTAACCCGAGTGTTGGAATAAACATTTTTGTTTTATATTTTTAGCTGTTACAGTTTTCTGCAGCTGTTATGACAGAATTGTTCAGCCTTAATTCTGTTATCTGTTACACCTCTCTTCTCCTTCATCTCCAGTGTATCCTGCCGCCTGCGTAAGGCTCTCTTTGTTGTAATCCTTTGTTATCGAGATTAATAAAATCTTGTATTATTTCTCTCGAATTCTTTCTGGGTATCAGATTCAAAAGAAACATGTCAATTCTTTCATCAGCTGGTTCAGACTGTTATTTTAGGACATGCATCCTTTTCTTTTAAATTCAATCGAACACATTCTAATATTACCTCTCAAAACACAAGAGAATCATGATCAGCTGACTAGACGTGGATTGTAAAACAAACTAATACTAATATAAATCACAGATGATGAATTATCAAAACTTAAAAATAATAAATAAATTCCATTGATACTCTAAACGGATTCAGGTTTCTAGTTCTAGGATCACAGAGCTTGGTTTTGGAATATATTGTTGTACTCTGAATAAAGGATTCACAATCTTAGTTGCAGTAGGAATATCGTAAAAAAGGAAGTTTCCGTATGTTAATACTGTTGTACTAGTGCTCTAAAACGGGAACGAGTAGTCTTCTAAAATATCAAAACTAGGCATGTCCTGAATACGTTGAGGATAGTGTCGCGATCTGCCTGAGCTGCCTAAGGTGATCGATATGGGAATAGGTCAAATGATTAATGGATTGAACTGCGGACCTTCAGTTTACAAGACTGACGCTCTATCACTGAGCCATAAGGGCAGGCATGACGGAATTCCGAGAATTGAAAATTCAGATCTCTTCCACCCTAACCTATTGACCTCCATCTAACTCCTTTAAAATCTTAAGCTCATAAGACTACACGTTGAACGATGACCCTCACCCACTCACAGAATCGTTCCGTTTTACTTTTTAGAGAAAAACAAGAATTTGTTTCACAAAATAAAGAAATTTTTGTATTTATCACAACAACAAAAAAAAAAAAAAAAACACGAAAACAAAAAAAAAACCCTAAGAAGAAACGCACAAAACAAATTCTTTCTAGCTTTGTCTTCCTTCGCCATCTCTTCGTTCATCGTATTTGTTTTGATTCTTCGTTATTAGCTTTCCTTCTCCGTAACCATAGTTCGCAACTCATGTGATCTCAAAACCTACATCTAAGATATATATTTCAGAAAGAAGAAAAAAAAAAACAAGTTTCCTGTTGAATGAAGTTGAATCTCCATAACCCTAATCACTTCTCCGTCTATCTTCTTCTCGATTCTCTCTTCTTTTTTTTGATTTACTATTGATTTATTTTGTTTTTCTGTCGCAGCTGATATACTTTGATAGGGAATCTGAAAAGGGAGTAATTCTTTTGCCATGCAATTCTCAAAAGGATCAGATACGATTCATAATTTGTTGGTAAACCCTAAGCCTTATGTGTGTTGATTTTATTTTCGAGGTAAGTTATTTTCTCAAAAAAGCATCTATTCCAGTTATTTTATCCGCCGCATCCCTTCCTCGCTCTTTCTTAGTCCCCTCCCGACTTCTACCTATTTTTAATCGTTCTGCTTTCTTTTTCGTTCTGCCATTTGAGTTATTTTCCTCTTCGTATATTGTAATATTGATTCAGTGTTTTATTGATTTGTTAACAGCTGCGAAACGAGAATTCTCAACCAGGTATGAATTTGTTTTCGATTTTCTTTGTTTGTTTGTTTGAATAATGTAAATTATGCAATGGACAGGATTAGGGTCTTTAATTGGGGTTATTGGTCAATAATATTAAGTTCAAAAATAGCTCTATGTACTGTGTATTATGCAGCTTCCAATAGAACGGAGCCAAGGAAAAGTATCTCTATCAAGCATTTTTTACTGTTTTTTTTTTCCTGATTTACTTTGCCTGTTTACCATCTTAGATTGAATTGAACGTTGACTTGAGGTTTATGCTGGCAACTAGGAGGATCTTGGTAGGACTTCCTGTAAGTTTACACTTTCTGTATGGGTGATAGAAATCAAGTCACCTGGATAGTGTATGTAAATGTAGTGATATCTATACTATAGATGTTTGCTACAAAATTTAGTCTTCGTGACTGTTATGTGCAAACTCTTTTGTGTTGTCCACTATATATTAGTTAGGTTTGCTAAACATAACGTTGTCAGGACTGAATTAGGTCTCCTGGCAGGATCAAGATATTTTTGCTTTGTAGGTACCTTGAAAGCATACTAATTTGTACTAATGGCTGCGGGAACGGGAGCGCATATGATAATAGAGAATTGGGGTCCATGTGCTATTGGTTGCGGCAATGAGGGAGCTGGCAAGTACTGATTTGGAGCAATGATTGCTGCTACAAGTTGTGTTTTGTTTAGAGAGGCAAATATAAGGAACGTAGATGAAGGTATATCAAAATCTATGTAAATTTGGTGTGAACACTCATTTTTGGTTCAACACATATTTTAAGATTTAACATTTATATGAAACTCAAGACCACAAACATGTTTGGTATCTCCACTACGTACGTAGCATGTCAGATGGTAGTACGACTATCCAGGGGATATTGATAATGCTTTTTCATGTGAGGTATAGCCAAATTCTAAGCTTCTCTTATGGTTAATTTATTAAGACTAAAAGTGGAAAACTGTTTATTGGACCAAAAGTGATTGGATTTTTGTTTTTGCTGACCAAGGGAGAAAAATTTAGTAATCCAGTTGCTGACTGAGGGAGAAACACTTCCTCATTCATTCATGCTCTATTCTCCCTGCTGCAGAGAGAAAAAACTGCTGCTCTTGACTGAACTTGGTTAGCATTTGTACATCTAAAGTTTGTTGCATTGGAAAACATATTTCTTTAGATGTATTAATGCTAAACCAATTCAAGTTAGGAGAACTAATAAAATGCCAGTTTATACTGCTGCTAAGCTAGCTTCAGCTTCAAGTAAAGGTAATTAGTCATATTTTTTTTATGTAGCAGTCATCTCAATGTTCATCTATAGTCTATACCCGTAATGAACTAATTTTGGTTTGATTTTCATACTGATTTAGCGAGTAAAAATCGATTCGGAACAGTGTGATTGGGAGTTGAAATACTTCTGTACTTGGTATTGCTATGTTTTTTTAAGTAACAATATAGTGGTTTGCTTACACAATCAAAATAAACATTTTTATAGTACCTGTTAGTGTCTTCCAATGGCTAAATTAGACAGGGAATATTTACCTAAACATCGAGTTGATTTCCATTATTTCCTTAGTTTTCATTTCTGAGTATGTGCATCTTTCCACTGAATGCAGTTGAAATATTTACTATTACTTTAAATATTTACCTAAACATCTTTCAACAAACAATCAATATCAGCATGTCTCTTTTCCTGTAATTACTCCCTGAATGGGTAATTTAATTGTAGTGGAAATAGTTACTTAATCTAGCAATCATGTGCTCTTTAACTTTGTTAATTATTTTATGGGTATTAAGGTTTTGTAGCCTGTAGGTGTGTTTTGTCATGCATATCATGTACGATTAGGCATAGGCCTAATTTAAAACTAAATTGTTTTATTGATTGATTCTCCGTTGCTTCTTATTACAATGCAGTAGGTTGAGTAGTGGAGATAAAAATTTGGTCATATGTACTCTTTCCCTTTGCCTAATTCCTTGCTTTCTTCATACGTAAGGAGAGCATTGTTCAGGAACAAACTAATTGTCATGACATCTAATGTGGTATCTAGCGCTATATATAGCATATTTCTAGTAGGCGCCAGAAAAAGAATGCCATGCAGTTATTTCAATTTAGATTGTACTAACAAAATAAACGTCTGAAGTCTAATGTATTTCTCGAATCTGCTCAACGCTAGCGGCACTGTTTCTCAAAATTACCGTGAAAGAATAGTGTTTGTGGGGTACATAAAGCAAAGCCCCAACTTTTTTGGCGTACATAAAAGGAAAGCCCCAACTTGGACTTTTCTTTGGATGGCGAATCTGAGCCTGTGCAGATTACAGAGAGGGTTCTTACTACGCTAATATATGAACTAATAAAAAAGCATCGCGAATGGCGTGGCGAAGCCATGCAACACCAAATCAAAAATGCATCCGGACTGGGCGAGGTGAGGCGATGTCGAAGCCGAGCCACACCTAATAAAAAATATACCGTGATGGGGTGGGATGAAATCACACGACACCTGATAAAAAAAATCTGGCAGACAGGTAAGTTGGTAAAAAATATACCGTGATGGGGTGGGATGAAATCATACGGAAATCTTGAGACCTTTGAGAAAAGGTGTAAGACTAAGTTTGGAGCAGGAGAATAGAAGAGTAGCAGATGAAAATGTGATTTTATGGACCAAGTTTAGTAAGTTGGTAAATGTTGCTAAATGTTAATGGCATTGCATTTGCTTCTGGAAGCATAGCATGTGGGTTTCCTAGCTTTTTTCATATTTTATAGATGCTGCGTCTACTTGCAGAACTTGCACACTAAATGTCGGCATCAGGGTTGTGTAATGCAGTCTTTGGTGCGTTGTGATTGTTCCTCTCATGACACCTTTTTACGTCTTTGGAAACACTAGCGACGTTAATTCTCATACTGATTTAATAGTAAGTTGTATAGTCTCTTTGCCATAAATTACTGGCTAGGGTACTCATGCAGAGATTGAAAGATCCCCATGTGCAAGAAAAGGATCGACTATATTCAGTGATGAAGGAAGACACCTTTTTGAAGCCATATCACAGCCAATCAAACTTCAATACATTTAAGGATATTAATTATAGAATCATTATGTATACAGTATGCTTAATCCTTAAGCTCTGAAAATGTATATTTGGAGAGAGTATAATGTCTAAGTTCTTATTAGTTTTACTACTGTCTCTTTTATGATTCTTTTTCCTTTCACATTTTATTGACTCCAGTTCAAAACAAAATTTCCAGTATAAGCAGGTTTGGCTCATTCTTCATTTACACACGGCCTTTAATTTTCTTATCAAACCTGCTTTCATTTTCATTTTTTGATTTTCTAAAGTCAGTTTAGTTTTCTGTAATTTATATGAAAGTTAGAATTTTGATGCATCGTAACTAAAGCCACACAGTCGAGATTGTGATGTCCAACGAGAAATTTCTACTGGCATTATCGATTACCAGGTTCATCAAATGCATTGGGACAGGGCGAGGCGAAGTCGAGCCACACCAAATCAAATCGGGATGGGGCGAGACGAAGCCGAAGCTGAGCTTTACCAAATCAAATCGGGAGGGGGCGAGGCGAAGCCGAAGCCGAGCTTTACCAAATCAAATCAGGATGGGGCGGGGCGAGGCGAGGCAAAGCCACTCCTAATCAAAAAGCATCGCGAATGGCGGGACGAAACCATGCAACACCAAATCAAAAATGCATCCGGACTGGGCGAGATGAGGCGATGTCGAAGCCGAAACACACCTAATAAAAAATATACCGTGATGGGGTGGGATGAAATCACACGACACCTGATAAAAAAAATCTGGCTAAAAGAACAAAAATGCTCGGGCACAAAATCTAGTTATCTAAAAACACCGACTTGTATACACTGCGCCTAAGTTGGAAGGCTAGGAGGTCTAAATAACACAACAATAATAAACGACAGTAATATGAATTGGCCAAAGAAAAGTAAACAGACTCAACATTGCATCTCGTATTGAGCATTATGGATGCGTGGTCGATCTTCTTAGCCGAGCAAGGAACTTTGAGAGGAAGCCCAAATGCGGTTATTGTTGTGTATATAGAGCATTTGAGGTGGATTCTTGTGTTTTTTAAAATTGTAATTTCGGGCATAATACAAAATATCCTTTCAACTCGATGTAGATATACAAGTTTGTAATGTAATAAATTTCATAAAGTTATGCAGTGTTTACGGCTTGTATTCAGAAATAAATAAAAAATAGTTTTGGACTGATTGATGCTAATTGTGATTACTGGAAATCCAGCAATACACCCGAATGGCGAATATGCAAGATCTAAGACATAATAAACATTAGAATTTAAATTTATTTATTAATCTCAAGCGAAATACAAGTTACATTCGTGGGTTACAAGGAAACCTTAATCCCTTCTCCCAGCCTATGAATTACAAGGAAATCCTAACTCTCTCTCTCTCCTATGCTAGACCTTTCCCTCTCCAAAAGATCTCTCCCTTTTACCAATGTCTCTATTTATAGGCCTAAGCAACCTTAGTGGCATACAACTTATATCATCTCGCCGAGGTTACTTTATGCTTCGTCCGGAGCATATTCCATAAAGTTTTTCCCCACCTTTCGCTGACTTCACGTGGTCTTTTCGGGACACCTGTCCTTTTTCTTGCGCCCTACTGCTCCTACTTTATGGCTTATCTTCTTCGCCAAGTAATCTTTTCGTGACTTCTCCTTAGTATCTTGATGGTCCTTCTACTTTATTCGGGGTGGAGAGTTATCTCGCGCTTGAGATTTGTATTTCGCCTTCTGATGTTGACTGATTTGACAGGTCACTGACACGGATCTTTGACTAGGATTTCCTTACCTTACTTGGTATGACACGTGGCAATCCTATTTCGTGTACCTACATTTTTCCTTTTCTTATTCTGTCCAAGTTGCTGCGAGGATGGAATAAGAAGCGTTTCAGTTTCCTTAACCGTCACGTTCTCCATACCCGTAATTCCACGTGGCCACGTTCCCTGGGTAACCGTCCGTCATTGGTCACCTTTACTTCTATCATGTCGCTTCCCGGTTTTACCGGTCCCTTCTTCTTGCTATAAATACGCTTCTCCAACCTTACTTGAGTTTCTTTTCAGCCTCTTACAATCTTTGCTCTTTTCTTGTTTGATCTCTGCTCTTATTTTTACCTTATTTTCCCGAAATCCTCTACTTTCTTCATCACCATGTCTCCTAAAGGTGTTTCTGCATCTGCTTCACTTAAAAATCTCGAGGAATTTCAAGCCGAGCTCCAGGAGTTAGGTTTAACCTTAACTCCAGTTGTTGATTCTTCTCCAGATCCCGCTGTTCTTGCTACCCGAGAGATGGAACTGAACTACCTGTGGCTTGGTTCAGACACTTGGTCTGCTAATAAGGTGATAATCTCTCTAGGTCAGTTGAGAGCGGTATTATCTTTCCCCTTGTATGATCCTTCAAACCTTATTTTCTTGGAGATTCTCGGTAGGCTGCAGTGCGGGGTTTTCCATCTTACTGGTAATGCGATTCAGATCGCCAACGAGTTCAAAGTCCGTTCTCGTGATGGTATCTCGCAAATCCCTTCTTCAGCGGAAAAATTTGATTCCTTGGATTTTAACATAGACTCTTTCATGGACAACTATTCAGCTGTGTTTACAAGCACCAAGGAGCATCAGGAGTGGGGTCTTGAGCTTGTTAGGAAGGTGGTTTCTTCCCCCCTTAAGGAGCTTCTACTGGATGTGGATTCCCAACTTCGTCTCTCTATTGATGAATGGGCGAAGTTTCCTTTAGTAGTTGGCGGTCCCTTCATCTGGGGTTACGACGAAAAGGGCTTTCCTCGCAATGGTCCCCTTCCCATACATTGTTACCTCGCGGGATGTGAGCCCTGGAGACTTCGCTGGACTGTTCCAAGGGAGGTATGATTTTTCCTAATGCGATTTGTATCATTTGGAACTATCAATTGTACTTATGTTTCTCAATTCGTTTTAGTATGTGATGCCTGCTGCTGGACTTGTCAAGGCGCGACAGGATAAAAAAGTGGTTGCTAAGAAGACTCCCTCTGAACAAGTATCATTTTCGTCTGTTGTTAGCGATTTTGTGATAATTATCCATCCTGACGTCATGCCTCTTCGCAGGGCGAACTACCCACTTATGGGGTACCCAAGGGTCACAAGAAACGTTCTCATCCTACTCCTCCTCATTCTTCTCAGGTACCATCCTTATCGCCTTTTATTTTTAAATTTTAGCCTTTTTGGTTTTTAACTTTTGACTTCGCAGAAAAGTGCTCCTCCATATGGTGCATCCAAGAGGCCGCGAAAGACCCTGGATGTGGATGCCTTAGATGCAATACAACCCTCCGCTCTCCTTGGTCGTCCCGTTCGCACTAAGCAACAGTCCCCTTCAGTTAGTGCTCCTGCTCCTCCGAAAGAAGCTGATTCTATTACTCGTTCCAAGGTCGCCGATTCCCCTGTTCAGCCAGGAGTTGATCATCCTAAGAGTTCTTCGGAGGTGCCTCCCTCTGGGGAGAAAGGAAAGCAACCTGTCCGGCCTGTAATGTCAAATCCTCTCTTCGACCCTGCTATGCAATTCCTTTGAGGTATCTACCACAAGGCTCAAGAAGATCCGACTATGAGATCTCGTGATTTGGAGTCTTTGTCCGCCTTTGTTTCTGACGACTTCCTCTCCCAAGACTCGTCTGCGCTTTTGAGTGCTTCAATGAACCTGTCTCTCCAGCAGCAGTCTTCCTTGATGAACCAAGTGATTTCTTTGTGCCTTTTCTGCCATTTTTTCTTTTCGTCTCCGAGATCTATTTTCCGAGTTCAAATTTGCTTCGCAGGAAGTCTACCGTCACATGGCCACCCTCGTGGAAATTCGGCTTGTTCGCGAGATGGCTAGGAAGGATGAAGCTAAAATCAAAGCTTTATCAGAGGACCTTCAGAAAGAAAAAGATCATTCCCGCAAGCAAGGCCAAAAGATAGAGAAGCTTTTGAGTAAGTTCTTTTCTCTTGGACGTCCCTCTATTGTTGTTGCCTTTGCTTCCATTATTTTCTTATTTTATGCTTTGCAAAGCTCGATGCATGCAACATCAAATGAGAGCCGACGAAGCTTCCTCCTCGGTGGAAGATATTCGCGCTGAGATAGTGAACCTTACAACTCAAAATGATATTTATGTTTCTGAGAACTCCATCCTTAATGAAAAGGCCGAGACCCTTTGCTTGCAAGTGGACCGTCTGTCAGTTAAATGCTCCCGTAACGAGGAACTGAACCTCCATCTCCACAATGACAACCTGCGCCTTAAGTTAGAGCTTCAACGGGTCTCTAATTCTCTTACTACCTCGCGGAGCCTCCATTCTTCGTCGATGGCCAACTATAAGAAACTGGAGGAAGATTACGATCGAGTGATCAAAAGAAAAACCGAGCTCGCAGCCACTCTTCGTAGGTCTTGGAACACTGTGGATGGTCTAAACGAGGAGGTTGATTGTTTGAAGAAAAAGATGGAATTCTTGCAAGCTAAATTAGCCACTTCCTCTCGTCCAAAACTTGCGAAATCCTCTCCTCCGATCAAGCCTGCAAGTCTTCATGGAAAAGGCGCTCTCTCCATTCAGTCTGACAAGAGTACTTTGAAATCCTCTCATGGTGAAGGTTGGGATAGAATGTATCATGAGTTATATGTTCAACTTGAAGATTCCAACCTCAAAGTCGCCAAGCTCGATCATCTATACTCTGATGTTCAGAGTACTTTAAATACTACTATCCTTCAGGCGGAAGGTAGTTTTTAGGTGTATTATTGTCTTTGTTTGACCCGGCTTACTTCCTTGTTTCTAATGTAGTTTCTCTTATCTTCGCAGAATCAGATGAGCGACATAAGAGTCAGGTCCTTCGTATCACCAGGGAGAGAGATGAGGCTCGTGGTGACGTTTCTCGTCTTAATGAGGAGATTGAGAGTCTAAATGATAATATGGACGAGATCATCGATTCTTCCAAGAAGGTAGCCAAGACGGCCCGCAAGAATACTCAGGGATATTTGGTTCCACTCTTCAGTGACTATTGCGCTGAGCATGGCATTCCTCCTCCTTCTTTTCCTTTGAAGATTTTTTATGATGATGAGAAGCCTCAGGATGAAGCTGCTAATACTACCAACGAGGAATTGTCTCTTGATGACGACGAGGAACCAAAAGTTGACGCCGCGAAGGACAACGAGGGGTCCAAGGGAGCTTCTACTTAGCATTTCCGAGGCAGGCGGCGAGATCCCTGAGTCAACCATCATCGATAGTGCCATTTCTCAGTAGCAGTTTTAGTTTTGTCTTCTCTCGTCTCAGATTAGTGTTTTATAACTAATAATTTTTTTTATGGGCGCTCCCAAGCTTGGGGGGCAAACACTTTATTTTGGGAATGATCACATTTCTTAATATTATGCTTCTGTTTTATCAAGCGTGTGTTTATTTGATTTCCGCCATTTGCCTCAAGTATATACTGACCATGGAAACTCTCAAAAGAATAGTGAAGCCTTTAAGTATATACTTTCCTTTTATTCTTTTACGAGTTTTCATCTTCGTTTTTGCCTTCACCTTTCAAATCACCCTCAGTTCCGGCTTTCTTTCTTCACTCATCCCTGCTTCCTTTTGCTTTTCGACGAGGTTGAGAATGCTAATTTAAAAGAGTGAGGAGCACTGGTTGCTAAAGTATGCGCCCGGTCTTAGTTTTTTGCTTCAGGTTCCTTCTTGCCCTGTCCTGTAGCCTTAGATTGCATCTTAAGCGCTTTGTAGTTTCGCGCGGATAATGCTAAAAGAACAAAAAAATATAAAAGTATATACTTGCCTCTTGTTCTTGTTGGCATTATCCAATCGAGACGAGATGGTTCTGAGAATGCTCTTTATAAATTTGCTATTTTAGTAGCTGTGTCTATTTCTTGTTGATGAGTTCTTATTGCGCCTCCTAATTAAGGTCTTATTGCGCCTCACCCTGTTTTTAAGGGTACTACTTCGGCGAAGTCTCAGGCGCTTGCTATTTTTGCGAATAACAATCCATCAACCTCGCCTTAACATTTTTGATAAGTGTTCTTTCTGCGACAATATGACATGCCTATCTATTCCCATGAATAGTAGCCCCATGACATTGCCGTCTTTTTTGGTCACACAGCTCCCTAATCTGGAGGGTGCCATCCCTTTATATTCCCCCTGAGTCCCCCTTCAAGGAGGTTAACCCTAACATACATGTTGGTCTCCTCCCATCAGGTTATTACGACATTCAGTTGTTTTCGCGACTTCTTATCCTCTTCGCCGATAAGGCTCGGAGTTTTGAAGTCACACCCTAAGTGGGGATTCTTTGGGATAGAGTGCATCGTACCAAGACTTGCCAGACGGACATGGCCGGTAACGCTCCGGATATCCCAGGAACCCGCAGCTCAACCGAATACGTCGGCGCCTTGGTCATATTTCTGCACTCCTTACCGAAGGCCATCATAAAAGGGACCCTTGGCGGATAGGTCTTATCATTTCCCCTAGATTTCTGTCTGAGAATTGTCCAAGACATGCGTTAGGTCTTTGCCTCTTGCATTTTCATGCGAACTAGGGTGCATGCCGTGGGTTCCCAGCCTTCCTAGGCGAAGGTTTTAAGTTTCCCTAGAAACTTTTTATTTCATATTCATTATTTGCCTCCTAATATTGAGGTCTTACTATCTTTGGTTACTCGGCGAATATTTATTTCATCAATATTTCATCAAATTTTTATTGCTATGCTCTTGAAAATTGAGTACATCAATCATTTCATTTTTATCATCAACATGAAGCGAATACATTTATCTTATCTCATTGTATCTTTCCTATTCTTCTTCCATACGAATGTGCCCGGCTTGGTATTTTTTCAACTCCTCCATTCGTACTGCATTTCTTATCTTGAATAGTGCGGAAAATAACGGCTGCCCGGTTGATAAAGCATAGATGAACGATCGCACCAACTCCTCTTCCGAGATTCTTCCCTTCAATTCTTTGCATACTGCTTCCCATCTTGCGACGAGACTCCGCAAGCTCTCATGCTCCTTTTGCCTTAACGAGAAAAGCGCTGTTATTTCTGGCTTGCACGGTTCATTCCTTGAGCATTTTTTTACCATTTGCAGATCAATTTCTCTCCTTTCCTTGGGGATATTGCTTCTTCCTCGAGTAACTGCTATTGATTGTTGCATTCGATACTCCCTTTCCCTGAATTCTCTTCTGCTGTTTTCTATGGCCTTCTTCAAGTCTTCTCGCTCCCTTTGCTCACTTCGTCCCAGGCCTTCTCGTTTTCGCGTGTAATGTCTTTCTTTAGTTCGTGCTTCTCCCATAGCATATCTCTCCTCCTGCATATTACTATCTGCCTGCTTCCCTTTTAAATGATTATTTCTGATGATCAACTTCTCATTTTCCCTTTCTAACCTTATTCGTTCCCTGACCAGATCCTCTTTCCTTCGCCTCTCTTGGTAAATTTCTTCCTTTAACCAGGCCATCTCCTCGTCTTAGCGACGTTCTTTAAATTTATTCTGTGAATTTTGTATTTCAACACTTTCCTTGGCCTCTTGTCCCTGTGCCCTTTGCCTCTTGACCGGTTCATCTTCCCTCCTTCTCGTGGAATTTTCTTCGCCTTTGTCGTGGGAGTTTCCTTTTTATTCTTTGTCATTTCATTTCCTTTAGCAACCTTCCCCTTCTTGGCCTTTCCACCTTGTTTTTGATTGACCTGGCCTCCTTCCTCTGGAATTGCGTTATTATCTTCCTCGATACGAATTTTTGCTTCATTGGTTTCCTCCTCATCCTCCTGCGTTCCGCTCATTTATTTGATAGAATCTATCGTAAACACCATCAGCTGTTCGGCTCTTCTTTCTTCGCTTACTTTCTTCCTTTGTTCCATCTTCTTTCTTAACTTCTCCTCGTAGTTATGCACGTCTTTTTTTATACATTCTTTTGCGTCTCTTAGATCTCCTCTTATCTCGTCGATTCCACTTGGCATTGGGAACCGGATCGCCTGGTGATATGTCGATGCAACTCCTTTTATTCCATGTATCCAAGGCCTCCCTATGAGAGCATTGTATGGAGAATCGACATCTACGGCACAGACCGTGACCTTCGTCTCTAGTTCGCCAACGAGAATCTTCACGGTCAGTTCCCCCTTCAGCTTAGACGCTACCCCATTGAACCCATATATGTTATATGTAGAAGGTACAAGATCCGAGTCCTTGTATCCCATGGTCCTAAAGGTATGGTAAAAGAGAATATCGAACGAACTCCCAGTATCAACTAAGATTTTGTCTATTGCCCAAATTCTCCTTTCCTCAGCTTGCTCTTCCTCCCATCTGGAATATTTTCCGAATCCCAAGGTCACGGCCAGAGGATTTGAGTGCGAAATTTCCCCATCAGGTGCATCCTTCGCCGAGTAGGTTATCTCCCTCTTCTGCCATTCCTCTAGCGGCTCTTTCGTTATGACGCTGAATATTTCGTTTCCCTCGAAATCCCTCTTGCGTACTCTTTTAAGCACATTGTCATGAAAGTCTTGGAGACTTATTGCCGCGTGAATTATCGAATTACAGTTTAATTGTTGCTTTCCTCGGTCTATCTCGATCCGGTATATTGGCTGATTCTCATGAGGTGGCGGGGGTGGCACATAACCCTATAGGAAATGCGCGAGTTTCCCTTGGTATATCAAGTGAAGTATAATTCGCCGAACGTTCCTGCAATCACCTGTTTGGTGTCCATGGAAGCGATGATGCTTACAAAATTCATGACTTCGAGACCCTGGTGGGGGATCTCTTCCGAAATTTGGTGGGGGCGGGATTTCCTCCGTCAACACTATTGCCTCCCACACTTTTCCACAGTTGTGTTAAGTCGTGGGAGTTTCACATCTTCAAAGATTGGTCCATTGGGCCTCCTTTCCCCGTATCTGGGTCCCTGATTATTCCTAGGTTGGTATCTCGTATTGTAGCTTCGTGACTCATGATTTCTTCGTTTTGACTCCTCATACCTCTGTTGATCAATCCACTCCTGATCTCCACTCGAGAAGGCCACAAGCTTCGTTGGGACGGGAACTGCTGACTCTCACTTTCCTCGCCCGAGTTTATCCTCTACTGCGTGCACCGTCCTTGGTATTAATAGCCTAGAATTACCTTCATTCGCTGGGGCCAACGTTATTTCGCTGAACTGCCTCTGCTTTTCCTCCAACGCTATGTATTCCTCCTGGTATTCCCTCAGCTCATTCATCGTTATCGAGTTTCGAATAATGAATATCTGTGTGTACAGCAGGTCTGTTGGGATCAAAGCATTCACGAAGGCTAAGATGAAGTTTCGTTCATCAACTCTCCCGGCTAACTCGCTGCACACTGTTCTCCATCTCGTGACCAACCCCCATAAGCTTTCTGTTGGCCTTCTCCATAAGTTGAACAATGTCTCTATCCCTGGTCTTAACAAGTTGTTGCTTATATACGTCGTCAAGAATATCCTCTGCAAATCTTTGAATGATGATATTGACTTTTCCGGGAGTCCATCAAACCAGGTTAATGCCTCCCCTGTTAAGCTCGCGGGGAAATATCGACAAAGTACTGCGTCATTTCGTCCCCATTGCCTCAGCGAAAGGGTATATTGCTTCAAGTGTTGCACTGCACATTCCGATCCACTGAATATGCTTGCAAACGTTGGTAATACGGATTTCTCCGGGATGTCCACATGCATGATATCATAGGTGAATAGTGATGTATCTGCTTCCTTTATTGCTTCCGCTAACTGTACTCTTCCACCTCTTCGTGAGTTATTAATTAAAACTCTCATGTCTCTCAACTCGTTCAGGAATTCTTGGTTCAAGTTTCCTCCATCCTCCTCATGGTGACGACCTCTCATCACGCTAAGCCTCCCTTCGCCTGGTCGTCGCCTTTCCTCCTCGTCTCGGATAAGGTTCGCCTGACGTTGCAGTTCGTCCTCCTGCCTCTGTTCCTCTTCATGTATGCCTATGATCTTCCCATTGTGAGATCTCAAGTGCTCTTCTCAAGTCACTTTCTTCGTCTTCATTCATTCGTTGTCTTCTTCTTCGACCTCCTTCATCTTCCTCGTGGTCATATCTCCTTCTCCACAGTTCATCTTCCTCCGAAAATACAGTGTTTCCATCCGAATCTATGGCATTCATCTCCACGTTTTCGTTAAGTCGCCGGTTTTGTTGCCTCAACCTAGCATTATGCATTTCCAACTGTACCTGTTGTTCCGCCAAGTCTCGGTCCCGTTCTCGTTCACGATGGAGCGTCTCCCTTAGCTGGTCCAACGTCATGTTTTCTTTTCCGATATTCTCTTCCATCTCCTCGCGAGTCATCTCCTCCTCGACAACGGTGTCTGTATCGGATGTGTGCACTGAACCTTCCCTGAGGCCATCTTCCTCCGTCTGCCGCTGGTTCTCTTCTCGTCTGCCTCCTACAGCTGATGTTCTGTCCCGTTCCATCCTTCCTATCCTCGCCTCTATACGTTTGCTTCTTCTTGTTGCTATCACATGCCTTGCTCGATCTAGTGTCCTGGTCATCTAACAATCTTCAGCTTCCACGATCTTTCTCTGCTCTCCACGCGAAATTCCAAGATCTCTTCCTATTCTATGTCCATAACCTTGTCTACGAATGTAAAAACTCAAGATCTACAACCCTAACTTCAAACAACTCGCTAGATCTATAATCTCTACAATCTCTAAGATAACTTCTTTCCTTTTCTAACTCTTAGATGAGGATAAATCCCCAATCTAAGTTCCCTGTTTCTGGGCGCCAAAATGTGATTACTGGAAATCCAGCAACACACCCGAATGGAGAATATGCAAGATCTAAGACATAATAAACACTAGAACTTAAACTTATTTATTAATCTCAAGCGAAATACAAGTTACATTCGTGGGTTACAAGGAAACCCTAATCCCTTCTCCCAGCCTATGAATTACAAGGAAACCCTAACTCTCTCTCTCTCTCCTATGCTAGACCTTTCCCTCTCCAAAAGATCTCTCCCTTTTACATTGTCCAAAGGTCTCTATTTATAGGCCTAAGCAACCTTAGTGGCATACAGCTCATATCATCTCGTCGAGGTTACTTTATGCTTCGCCCGGAGCATATTCCATAAAGTTTTTCCCCACCTTTCGCTGACTTCACGTGGTCTTGTCGGGACACCTGTCCTTTTTCTTGCGCCATAGTACTCCTACTTCTGGCTTATCTTCTTCGCCAAGTAATCTTTTCGTGACTTCGCCTTAGTATCTTGATGGTCCTTCTACTTTATTCGGGATGGAGAGTTATCTCGCGCTTGAGATTTGTATTTCGCCTTCTGATGTTGACTAATTTGACAGGTCACTGACACGGATCTTTGACTAGGATTTCCTTACCTAACTTGGTATGACACGTGGCAATCCTATTTCGTGTACCTACACTAATTCAAAAAATAGTATCAATGCCATCATGTATTGTGCAAAAACCTTCTGTAGTAGAATCGGTAACAAGAAAAAGTTTCGGTAAAAATTAAATTTATACATTATTACTTTTTTTTTATTACTGTAAAAATTTATACATTATTACTTGTTCTATTGAAATCAAACAGTCTCATTTACCAATGCCATCCTGTGTTGCGCACAAACCTTTTCTAGTAGAATCCGTAACTAGAAAAAGTTACTGTAAAAACAAAATTTTTGTATAGCAGTGGGGGCATTCCGAAAATATTTACTGTAAACAGAAAACTATAAGAAAGATGCATTTTTTTGTTTATCGTTCTATGAGGGTTTCACCTAATAATTTCACCTTCACATTTCTTTTTAAGTCATGTAAGTCTTATGATGATCTTGATACTGGGAGAGAATTACATGCCCAGGTTGTGAAATTTGGATTTTGGGGTCATGTTTTTGTTCAGAATACTGTTTTGGATTTCTACTCCAAGTGTAGTGGGAATGTGGGTAGTGCATTAAAGGTTTTTGAAGAAATGTCTGAAAGAGATGTTGTTTCTTAGAATTCAATGGTTTGTGCTTATATGAATCACGGTGAGATGAAGCTGGCAATTGAGTTGTTTAAGTCTGTGGAAGAGAGGAATACTGTTTCATGGAATTTGGTTATCAGTGGTTTGGCAAAGAGAGGAGAAATGGATTCGGCGAGGTTGTTGTTTGAAGAGATGATAAATTGGATTGCTGTGACCAAGAATGCAAGGTTGGGTCTTGATAATGAAGTAGCCTGGAATGCTATGATTTCTGGTTATACGAGGAATGGTGATGTGAAGAATGCAAGGTTGATTTTTGATCGAATGGCGGTGAAATCTGTAGTTTCTTGTACTGCTATGATTTCAGGATACGCTAAAGTTGGTGATGTTGGAGAAATGAACAGCCTTATCTATTCAATGCCTGTTAAGAATGTCATTACCTGGAATGCGATGATATCAGGTTTTGTTCAGAATCATATTTTTGATCAAGCATTGGAAGTTTTTCACAGGATGTTGATTTATGGTGAGTGTAAGCCGGACGAGACTACTCTTTTGAGTGTTCTCTCTGCCTGTAACCACCTAGGTGGTCCTGAACAAGGAAAATGGATCAAGTCTTATATTCAAAAGTGGGATATTGAAATTCCTACTTCATTAGGGAATGCCTTGATAGACATGTTTGCAAAATGTGGTGATCTTGAAAGCGCAATGTCAATGTTCAATCAGATGAGAAAGAAGTGCATTATCACATGCACATCAATGGTTGCAGGCTTAGCCTTTAATGGGAAGTGTAAAGAAGCTTTAGATCTCTTCGATGTGATGTGTGCTGAAAGAATACAGCCAGATGATGTCATCTTCATTGCTGTTCTCTCCGCTTGCACTCATGGGGGACTGGTTGAAGAAGGAAAACGGGTTTTTAGTCAAATGGTGAAACAGCTCAACATTGTTCCTCGAATTGAGCATTATGGATGCATGATCAAACTTCTTAGTCGAGCAGGGAAACTAGAGGAAGCATACACGTTAATTACGAGTATGTCAATGATTCCAAATGCTGTTCTTTGGGCTAATTTACTTGGTTTTTCTAAGTTGTATGGACAAAGAGAGATGTTAGAGGTCGTGACAAAGAAGATCCTCGAACTGGAGCCGTCAAATCCTGCTTATTTAACGATGATTTCAGATTTGAATGCATCGATCGGCCGTTGGGAGGATGTTTTCAGTGTTAGAGCAGCAATGAGTAAGGAAGGAATCCAGAAAGTTCCCGGTAGTAGCTCAATTCAAGTGGAAAATGAATTTCACGAGTTTCTGGTTGAGGACACCAAACATGAAAATAGGATGGAGATCTTTAAAACTTTAGGTTCTCTCATGATCAGTTGAAAACAGTTGGAATTACGGAAATATGAGGATTACTTGAGCAGATAGATGGTGCTAAAAGATATTGTTCAACTGGAAAGAAGTATTTCTGTTTGATCTTGAAACAGCATAAGTGATATAAGTGGTTAAAGAAATTCATGAATGCTAACCAAGAGGGCTTCATGGTTTAGTAGACAAGTTTACTGAAGACGTGGAAACTTCAAGGTAGACCTAAAAGAAGAAAAAGACTGCCACACAGCTGATGGAGGTTGTTCACATGCTGGCCCGTAAACTACATACTTCCAACGAAGGACTTCAGCTCTTTCTTTCGGTCATAACTAGCAGGGACCTTTTTACATCAAACAATGTCTATGTTTGATGATTCTAGAATGGTAAGTAAGAAATTACAAATAAACAGAAACTTGTAATATGTACGGTTGCTTAAGAGTCCAGTTGGGGGTCTAAAACTGATTGAGAGTGCTTCAGTTTCTGACTTGTAATATCTGATTTCATCTAGGTCCATGTCAGATGTTGACTCATCATCTTCTAGGAGATGCTCTGCTAAGGAGTGAAATTTGGTAATCCTGCCTGTGAATGGTTTGTTCAAGGATGTGATCCGAAGCACAAAGAGTAATTATCAAAATAAATTGCTACATGGACACACTTTGAAGGTATGTGAACCAAATGAGACTTGCTGCTAGGATATGGTTTCATTTTGCATTTACTGTTCTTCATTTGCTCTATGTCTATGATTTGTATCCCAACTTTTTGCTGGTCATCCAATTGAGTCTATCCAATTGGTCATCCAACTTCATTTGCTCTATGTCTTGTTTGAAGGTTAGCTGCAATTATTAATTTTTTTAAGGCTATAGCTACTTTGTCGTGGTGGTTTTGCTATTCTATTTCGTAGTATAGTACATTAGATTCTGGAAAAATACTACTTTATCATTGCATAACACGAAACTAAAATGTTCACTTGAACAAACATAAGACACTTACAACAAACCCCAAGAAAGAAAACCATAGACACCCATAGGCTGTATTAACTAATTACTAGACAACTTAAAGTGATCAAGGGCGGAAACACCGCCAAGTCCTTTCTTAGCGTAATGCTCAATGTATTCTTTCATCATAATATATTTGTAAATAGGGGGATTCTCCTCTGATAGTATCTCTTTCAAAGGACCATAAATCTTTGTGTTGTCACTGGATTTTGCATGCAGAAAACATGCCACTGATATTCTTG
Source organism: Papaver somniferum (assembly GCF_003573695.1). Classification (NCBI taxonomy): domain Eukaryota; kingdom Viridiplantae; phylum Streptophyta; class Magnoliopsida; order Ranunculales; family Papaveraceae; genus Papaver; species Papaver somniferum. Next base: position 43,732,885 of record NC_039358.1, read on the forward strand.
GTCCACTGCGATTGGCTAGTACCCTGTGTTCAGCGCTTTTGAACTTGTCATTGCTGATAAGCTGTTTGAAATGGAAAGGTAAGTCTACTTAGGCAATTTTGCAGAAGATAATGAGGGCTGTAGAACATAAATTAATTTGGATTGGTTCTAGCTTCTGAGTGAGAAACGTTTATTTACCTGAAGAAGATCTCCAATATTTACTATTAGAGTTCCCGGAATGGGTTTTACAGTAACCCACTGATTTTGATGAAGGATCTGTAGTCCACCAATATGATCTTGGTGAAGAAGTGTAAAGAAACTCGGGTCTGAATGCTTACTTGTCCTCAAGGTTAGTTCAGGTTCAGGGCATGGTGGATAGTATAGACCATTAAGTACCAAGAAATCAGTAAAAATCCTTTGAAGGTGGTCTTGTTCTAATCCTAGAGCCTCTGATAACAACCCAGTAACTGTATTTGCCAACTTCATAATATGCTTCCAATACTCAACTATTATATCTCTGAAATTTAAATGGGTGATATATCAGCTTGCGAATAACAAAAATAGCAGTAAAGAACAAAATTGGATTTGATGACAGAGCATAAAATAGCAGTAACTGTTAATAGAATGTAGATTATTTATTACCTGCAAGTGTCTGGCAATTCTTGAGGATCAAGAGGATCAGGAGATAATAGATTACATTTTAGACTGTCTCTCCAGTTAGCATATTTTGATACATAGAGATCAAAATTAGAATGAAACATGCATCCTGTTTTGGGATCATTTGAGAAATATTTTTTCTTAATCTCTGTATCTTGCTCATGGAATCTTTTGATACCTTTAATAATCTCATCCATTACAGTTAAAGGAATTCCATGGTTCACCAACCGAAAGAAACCCCAAGTCCCCGATGCGTGTCGAACTTCATCAATAATTTCCTTGCGTCGGTGATGGTCATCTGGATCCACGCTTTTCATATCAATCACAGGAATCTCAAAATTGCTGTTTTCATCTTCAATATGATCCAACTCTTCAGTGAGCTCATCCAGTGGTCGAGCGAACATTCGAGGGATCTTTACAATTCCAGCATCAACTATTCCTTTCACACCTGCTTTTGATTCTTCAAAGTCCTTCAGTTCTTTAAGACGATCGTAGGAAGACTGCTGTTCTCCAGCTCCAGTAATCTCCATACCTTTGAATGATCTACCTCAAAGTCTCTATGTTGGCAGTTATTAAATTTAGACTGTTCTGTTTGTAATATGAATTTCTTGTAGAATATATTTCGTTTGATGGACCTAGCTAGTAGCTATACAATAGGTGATGTTTGGTCTTCCCACGCTTTTTTCCCCTGTGCCTACTTTCAATATCGACAAGTTACTCCACATCACCCACTTATTGAGAGTCTGAAAGTAGAGATGAAGTTAAGAAAAGATGATGCAAAAGATAAAAAGCATGGGATTTTTTCTGGAGAATGGAAAGAAGAAGCATATATCTTGCACATGATAACGGAGAAGATTACAAAATGGAAGGAAAATACAAATCTGGCAAGTACAATACACTAAAACATCCTCGTTTGATTGGGGCCATGAATACATAGGGGCCTCCCACTAGAGGACAAAAAAGGTCACCCTATCCTAATTTGGGTCACCCCTTATCAAATTTTCTTCTAAATGGCTAAAACGCCCTTATTTAATTAGTGATAATCTCACTTAATTAGTGTTAATCTAACTTAATTAGAGTTTAATTTTTTCTTTTCAAATTTTCCGTTTGCAATTTTTTTTCTCAGATTTGTATGAAAATTCGTCATGGTATCTTTTTACTTTTTTTTTTAAAACAATGACGATTCTGAAGTGTCGTTAATGTTTTCAGTGACGACTCTAGTGTCGTTACTACTTTCAGTGACGACTCTACAGTGTCTTTATTGTTTTAATGACGACTCTACAGTAACAACGCTTTATTGTCGTCACTGAAAATTTTAACGACACTTAGAGTCGTCACTGAAAACATTAACGACACTTTAAAGTCATCATGAAAACAATGACAACACTTAGAATCGTCATTAATTGTTGATACATGAATAATACTCCCCTTAACGGGTTAAGGGTACCCTTAAGAGTGATAACAAACTTGGGTTAAGGCATGGAGACTTGGGGACTAAGCCCAAGTCTAGGTGGAAAAGGCCCAAAAGGATTGAGGGATTAAGAAGGAATTAACAAAGAAGAAAGGGTTTAGCTTAAGGAGTGGCATTAAAAGTAATTAAGAAGTATTAAGACACATGGCGTGATGTCATAAAATGAGGGGCTTTTGGGAAAGCCTATAAAAGAAAGGACAAGGTACAATGAAAAGGGGACTCTCTCTCTTATTATTATTGGAATTGTGAGGTTGTGTGTGATAGCTAGGACGGGTAGAACCTAGACCGAAATTTGGGTATTAACGTTTGGCGACCACATCCGGAGGCTCGTGCCTAGTCCACAATGACCTACACAGAAGGCGCCAGCTCAGGCGCGGCTGGAAACTTAAACATACCCTCAATCAACCTAGAAGGAGAAAGGGTAGGAATAGTAACAGATCCGATCACACAGGCGAAGAGGCCAAGTGTTCCGCTTGGAGGAGACGAACAACACGAGGAAGAAGGAATACCGCCCACTGAGCCTTCTCTCGACGAAATGCGAAAATAACTGGAAGAACACGTACGGAGGGAGCGAGAGATGAAGAAACTCATGAAGGCAGCCATCATGAGAAGAAATGAAAAAAAGACGACAGAGGACGCGGAAGAAGTAGAAGACGAACCTACAGCTATGACACAAGAGGCGATTGCAAGATATTTAGAATCAAACTACAGACTCGTAAAACAAGACAACTACAACTTCATGGCGAGCCCTTACTCCTCTGAAATCATTGAATATCAGTACCCCGAAAATTACACTTCTCCAAAATTCAAAGTCTACAATGGCCAGGGAAACGCGAGGGAACACCTCAGTCGATTTCTATCTACAATGAATGATCGCGCGGCGGACGAAAAACTGTGTCTGGGGGAGTTCCCGAAATCGCTGGTTGACACAACGTTCTCTTGGTATGATAATCTAAAACCGGGAAGTGTACAGTCGTGGTCGGCTATGTCAACGCTTTTCCTTAGGAAGTTCTATTCAGCAAAGAGAAAAGTTACAACAATAGACCTAAGCAAGTGCAACCAACGCCTAGGCGAAGAGATAGGAAAGTACATCACTAGATTCCGCATTCTCGCTCTCGACTGCCATGAAGACGTTAATGAGGATGCACTAGTAGAAATTTGCGTCCGAGGGATGACCCATCTTTCAAGAAGAATTTGGTAAATTTCCGCTTCCCTACGTTTGTGGAGTTAGAAGAGGCGGCGGAAAGAATAGCCGATTGCATTCAAGAACCGAATTCGGATTACGTTTGGCAAAATTCGATTAATGTTGTCTCAACTGCGCCGAGGAACACTCTCCCAAACAACAACCGCGAGGGTTGGAGAACGCAAACGCTTCCACCACCCCTGCCTTGCAGTAAGGAAAAAATCGTTGGCCTTTTAGAGCAATGGATAGAAAACAAGGAAACCCAGTTGCCACCAACAAAATCGGATCCTAGCACTCTCGACAAGAATGACGCCCGATACTGTCACTTCCACCGGAGAATACAACACCCTACGGTCGACTGCTTCAACCTACGGAGGATGTTCCAAAAGAAACTGGAAATAGGAGAAATCGAAATGAACAAGGCGGAAAATAGCAACACTGTCCAGCATAATGTAATGATGCTCGCCCACGACCCAAGCGGAGATGTTTGGAGACCTTGGGTCGAGGATGAAGAAGAAGAAGAAGAAGAAGCATGCGAAGCAAATCTGGAAAACTCCACCTTCGTCAACACTGATGGCGTAGTACACCAATTTTCTAAGACAATGTTGGCCTAACAATTCTTCGACTCGCTCGGTTTTAGCGAAGATCAAATCAAGGAAGCGTCTAAACTCATAACATCCATAGCAGCGGGGAGACCCTATGTTTTGCTTCCCAAGGAGGCAATCGTATTCACTAACGAAGACATCTGTTACCCAGGATAACACCTCAGACCGCTATATATCACTGTCCACATCAACCGATTGCCTCTAAAGAGGGCCTTCATCGACGGGGGAGCGTCTTTAAATCTGATCTCAACACACACACTCGACGTCCTAGGCGTGCAGCGATCTTCAATTAAAATGCGAGTCATTACAGTAAAAGGATTCGGAGGGCACACCCAAACAGCTATTGGTATCATTAACCTGGCAATGAAGGTCGGAACTATCCGAGGAATTACCCCCTTCTATGTTTTAGAATATGATACCACCTTCCACGTACTGCTGGGACGCGGTTGGATGCTCAATCACAAGGTAGTTGCGTCAACGTACCATCAATGTGTGAAAACCAACATAGGAGGCAAGCAGTATCGGATCCCCGCCACAAGCAACCCTTTCGACCCGGAGGAAGCATAAATGGCGGACGCCATCTTTTATGATGAACCAAAAGAAAAGGATGAAGTGCCTGACGCGAGGCTCACGCCGCTCCCAAAATGGGAAGATGTGGAAAAACCAGAATCAGTCAAATCTGTGTTCATCCCATCAAGAATGGTGTTCCCGACCGACAGGAAAAGAAAGCAAGGTGAAGAACCCAGTTTTCAGCGCTTTTCCAGGCCTGACGGAGGATATGTGTACCTATTATAGCAATTAGCCGAGGGGATATCCGCAAAAGAGAAAAACCATGTCGATGACTCGATGAGTGAAGCGCAAATTCCCGATGAAAATACGATACAAGACCTGGCGGAGCTCCTCTACAGCACCATTGATGATCAGGAGTTATGCGATCAGTTAGCAAGCGTCACTATAAGAACTGAAGAAGAGCGAGCGCTAGAAGACCACACAGTGGATGAGATGGAGGAAATCAACAAAGGAACACAAGAGGACAAGCGTCCCCTTATGATAAGCAAGAACTTAGACAAAGAGGAAAGGGAAGCTTTAATCTCGCTGCTTAAAGAATACAAGGACGTCTTTGCTTATGACTATGATGAATTGCCAGGTCTAGACAACGACCTCGTAGTACACAACCTAGGAGTATCGCCTGAATTCAATCCTATGAAGCAGAGAAGTCGCAAATTTCCTAGAGCAACCGCCCTCGCGATAAAGGAGGAAGTTGAGCGGCTACTCAAAGACAAATTCATCAAGCCAATACAACACCCCACCTGTTTGGCCAACATCGTGCCAGTAACAAAAAAAAATGGGAAGGTTCGGTGTTGTGTAGACTATAGGGACCTGAATCGCGCTTTCCCAAAGGATGACTTCCTATTACCAAATATCGACATGACGCTGGAGGCGACTGGGAAGAAGAAGAGGTATACTTTTATGGATGGCTTCAGCGGGTACAACCAAGTAAAGATGGACCCCGCCGTTTGGGTTGAAAAACGCAGGCGCCACATATCAGCGCGCCATGACGTCCATATTTCACGACCTGCTGCATCAGATAGTAGAGGTGTATGTCGATGACATCGTAGTCAAGACAGAAGAGGCTGAGGATCACATCTCTCACTTAACGACAACCTCCGAAAGATGCAGAAAATTTAAACTCAAAATGAACCCACTTAAGTGTGCTTTCGGAGTCTCCTCCGAGAAATTTTTGGGTTTCGTGGTTACTAGTGAGGGAATTCAAGTGGACCCAAGCAAATTCGAGGCGATCGCAACCATGACGCCACCAACAAATACAAAGGAATTGCAGGCTTTCATAGGACGAATATCGTACATACGACGTTTTGTCCCTGGTCTAGCACAGATAATGACTGTGTTCCTCCCTTTACTAAAGAAGGGTGTACCTTTCGAGTGGGGGGGAAGCGCAGTGCACCGCATTCGAAAGATTGAAACAATGCCTTGTCAGCCCAAAGGTCCTTAGACCTCCAGTGCGGGGCGCCCCTCTTTACCTTTACACGGCGTTCACCAGTTCGGCGATTGGAGCGGTTCTCGCGCAATACATGGGGGGTACTGAACTATCACCCATCTATAACGTAAGCCGGGTTCTACGCGATGCATAATTGAGATACCCGCGTGTAGAGCAAGCGTGCTTGGCTTTCATATGCGCAACTCAAAAGTTGCGCCCTTACCTCTTAACGCATGAGACCATTGTAGTGGCGGCGGCAAACCCAATAGCCTACCTGGCGTCGAAACCTGTCCTTATAGGGAGAACCGCCCGGTGGCTGCTCCAACTGTCGGAATTCGAACTCAAGTACCAACGATCCAATTCCGTAAGAATACAAGCGATAGATGACCTAATGGACATGTTCCCAGGAGCAGGGGACGACGAAGTGCACAAACATATACCCGGGGAAGTCGCGACCGCCGATTTCGACAAGCCTTGGACCATGTTATTCGATGGGTTCTCTCATGGATCTGTCGGAGGAGCGGGAGTAGTCTTCGAAGCCCCAGGGGGAGAGTTATTTTCTTACTCCTTCAGACTAGACTTCCCATGCATCAATAATGTAGAGGAATATGAAGCCTTGATTCTGGGTCTTCAATTGGCAAAGGAACTCAACCTTGGTGGCGTCGAAATTAAGGGTGACTCTCGACTCGTTACCAACCAAGTAACAACAATTTCCATGTCAAGGAGCCGCACCTGGCGCTTACCGAGCAGAAGCCCAAAGGTTGATAAACCAGACGGGATCGAATTTAGATCACACCGACATGGGTAAAAATAAGCACGCAGACGCCCTGGCAACATTAGCAAGTAAAGTACCATTAAACGACGAAGAAGAGGGCACGATCACTATACGAAAGAAAGGATTACCTAGTACTTGGAAAGAAGACCTCTCCTTCGAAGAAACAGACGACTGGAGAAGGGTGTACATCGAAGATCTGACACGAATGGACGAAGAGCAAGTGATCCCTACTCAGACTCTTAAACAATTTGTAATGATCCAAGGCACGCTGTATTACAGGGCAGTTGGGGGATCCCTTGCCAGATGCATAAGCAAAGAAGTTATTACAAGAATTACATTCAGAAACGTGCAGACAAACCGGCGCTGTCCATTTATACAGAAAACTTCATAGAATGGGTGTATATTGGCCGAGTATGTCGGCGCAAGCGGCGACACTCCAGGATAGCTGCGCCGATTGTCAAGCTCCACCGCGACCCGCGAAAGTATGTACGGTCGAAGAACTGGATTGGAGGAAGCCCTACATGGATTTTATCCAGCATAGGAAGTTACCTAGTGACATGCAGATGGCTCTCAAAATAAAAAAGAAGGCGCCACGCTTCTTTATACATGAAGGCATTCTCTACTGAAGAAGCTATGGTAATACTGTGCTACGGTGTCTGTCGAGCCAAGAGGCTCTAGAAGTCATGACTCGAACCCACGACGCAGAATACCAAGGGATGCGGAAGCTGTTCCTACAACTATATAAAGGAGAATTTTATTGGCCTACCATGGAAAGCGATACTGCGGAACACGCTCGAAGGTGTCTCCAGTGCCAGAAGCACGGGAACCTGATCCAAGCACCACACACACTTCTGCACAGTATAGTAACGCCCTGGCCATTTCATAGCTTGGGACTCGACCTCATAGGGCCAATCAACCCGACATCCTCAAAACGGCATAAGTATATAATAACTGCAACAAAATACGCGTCCAAATGGGTCGAAGCCATACCTGTCAAAGATGATGCTGGAGCAACGATAGCGGCGTTTATCAAAGAACACATCATTTGCAGATTTGGCGCGCCCATGATAATCAGAGCAGATAACGAAAAATCATTTGTAAACAAGGATGTGATTGATTTACTCCAACAATACAATGTGAGGCTGCACACGTCTACCCCATATTATCCTAATGGTAATGGACAAGCGGAGGTGTCAAATAAAACACTCATCCGCATCCTCCGCAGGCTAATATATGATCACCACATAGAATGGCACGATCAACTACCTTTGGCACTCTGGGCATACAGGATCTCTAAACGAAGTTCTACAGGCGCGTCTCCTTATTCACTGGTCTACGGGGAGGACGCAATTCTACCTGCAGAAATAGCAATTCCGTCTGCGAGAGTAGGAATAGGCCAGCCATACCACCCCAGACGAGGTAAGCCGCTTCGCCCACCTAGACACCGTAGAATAAAGAAGAGCACGGGCAGAAAGGTTCGCAGAAGCCTACAGAAAACGCGCGGCTAACTACTACAACCAGAGCGTGAAAGAAAGGTCATTTAAGATCGGAGAGCTAGTCCTGAAAATCTCCCCGCACGTGTAAAGAAATGCCAGCACGAGCAAATTCGCAGCAAACTGGGAAGGTCCTTTCACAATCCCAAAAGCGGCAGAAAACAGATACTATAAGTTACGACGCATGAATGGGACTAAAGTCAAGACCCCCATCAATGGCAAATGGCTGAAAAATTCTACGCATAAGTGATATTATGTAAGCACCCACTGCAATAGATAAAGTAAGTTGCGAAAAGACTCCTCGCATGAACAATAATCTACAAAAGGTCTCAGGTTAGCCAAAGGCACCTGGTCGACTGACAAGTATACAAAAGGTCTCAGGTTAGCCAAAGGCGCCTGATCGACTGACAAACTTTACTAAAGGTCACAGGTTAGCCAAAGGCGCCTGATTGACTGACAAACTCTACAAAAGGTCTCAGGTCAGCCAAAGGCGCCTTATCGACTGACAAGTATACAAAAGGTCTCAGGTTATCCAAAGGCGCCTGATCGAATGACAAACTTTACTAAAGGTCTCAGGTTAGCCAAAGGCGCCTGATCGACTGACAAACTCTACAAAAGGTTTCAGGTCATCCAAAGGCACCTGATCGACTGAAAAGTATACAAAAGGTCTCAGGTTAGCCAAAGGCGCCTGATCGACTGACAAACTTTACCAAAGGTCTCAGGTTAGCTAAAGGCGCTTGATCGACTGACAAACTTCAAAAGGTCTCAGGTCATCCAAAGGCGCCTGATCGACTGACAAGCATACAGAAAGTCACAGGTTAGCCAAAGGCGCCTGATCGATAGACACTCTACAAAAAGTCTCGAGTTAGCCAATGGCACCCGATCGACTGCAAAGTATACCAAAGGTCTCGAGTCAGCCAAAGGCGCTTGACCGATTGACAAATTCTACAAAAACCTCATGATAGCCAAAAGCGCCTGATCGACGAGGGGGAGTAGGCGCGTTTAAGTAACGCACGCCCAACCATCACCCCTTTGCCACAAGAAAAAATAGGGGAGTAGGCGCGCTTAACTAATGCATGCCCCACCCATCACCCCCTTTGCCACAAGAAAAAAGAGAGGGGGAGTAGGCACGTTGAACTAACGCACGCCCCACCCATCACCCCTTTGCCACAAGAAAAAAGAGTGGGATTAGGCGCGCTTAAATATCGCCCACCCCTCCAATCACCCCTTTGGCATAAGAAAAAAGAGGGGGAGTAGGCGCGTTTAACTAACGCACGCCCCACCCATCACCACCTTTGCCACAAGAAAAAAGAGGGGGAGTGGGCGCGTTTAACTAACGCCCGCCCCGCCCATCACTCATTTGCGATAAGAAGAAAGAGAGGGAGTAGGCGCCTTTAAATATCCCCCACGCCCATCACCCCTTTTCCATAAGAAAAAAGAGGGAGAGTATGCGCGTTTAACTAACGCACACCCCATCCATCACCCCCTTTGCCATAAAAGAAGAGGGAGAGTAGGCGCGTTTAACTAACCCATGACCCACCCATCACCCCTTTGCCACAAGAAAAAAGAGGTGGAATATGCGCGTTTAACCAACGCCGGCCCCGTCCATCACCCCTTTGAGATCAGAAAAAAGAGAGGGAGTAAGCCCGTTTAAATATCGCCCTCCCCGCCCATCACCCCTTTGCTATAAGGAAAAAGAGAGAGTAGGCGCTTTTAAGTATCGCCCTTCCCCGCCCATCACCTCTTCGCCATAAGAAAAGAAAAAAAAAGAAAGAACTGGGGGAGTAGGCGCGTCTAAATACCGCCCGCCCCGCCCATCACCCCTTTTCCATAAGAAAAAAGAGGGGGAATAGGGGGGTTTAACTGATGCCTGCCCCGCCCATCCCCTTTGCCACAATACAAAAGAGGGGGAGTAGGCGCGTTTAACTAACGTCCACCCCGCCCATCCCCCTTGCCAGAAGACAAAAGAGGGGGAGTAGGAGCGTTTAAATATCGCCCGCCCCGCCCATCACCCCTTTGCCATAAGAAAAAAAAGGGGGAGTATACGCGTTTAACTAACGCCCGACCCACCCATCACCCATTTACGATAAGAAAAAGAGGAGAGAGTAGGCGCGTTTACCCAACAACCACCCCACCCACCACCCCGTAAAAAGGGGGGTAGGCGCATGAGCCATCTAAAAGAAAGAGGGAATGGAATAAAGGAGCCGACGCGTTCAATAAACGTTTGACCCACAAAACAACCTTGTAAGATAAAAACAGACCACAGACAAGCCAAAGACGCGATATATTTGCATAAAAACAAACAACTTAACAAAAAGTAAAGGCGAAAACTTCGCTAACACAGGAGAAAACAACAACAGAACTAAACATTTGAAGGTTGTGCAACCTAATCGGCTAGTAGCGCTCGACACCTAGAGATGTCAGCATCCAAGGATTCTACCATCAGACGACCATCTTCCTGCTGCGCAGTAGCCAAACAAAGATCCTGGTCGGCTTCATGCACCAAATCAAGGATGTCCTGGAATACATTACCTTCAACCCCAACCTCACGGGCAATCGAAAGAGTATCCCCATGATTATCGTATTCCTTGCGCATCTTATCCCGGTGAATCAACCTGAGCTTCCATAATAAGCCCGCTTCCTCTTTCAGAATCAACAAACGAGCCAACTCATCCTCAAGATAATGATGAGGAACGAGCGTGGACGCAGCTGCTAAAGTTAGCGTATGACCAAGGAGTGGGGGAGTTGCCCGACCCGGAACCCAAAGATGACAATCGGAGATTGCACGGTCTATAGCATTTAACATCATCAAAGAGTCCGCGAATAACTGGTTAGCAGCATCACGAGCGGAGACAGCTTCATCCAACGCTCGCTGGATCTCAAACGACACCCGACCGAAGGAAGTATCTCGCTAGGCAACCTGAAACGATTCACGATGTGATCTGTAAGTCGCAGACTTAACATCCTTGTTTATTCTCCGTTGTGTCCGCAACTCTTCAATCTAGGCTTTCACGAGCAGAAGCTGTTTCAATTCATCCTGCCTGAATTGCACTGAGACCAACATGGGGATAGGCGCCAAAGACAATACATAACCATGAAGAGAGTGATCCATGAGCACAAACGATATAAATATAAAGGAAGACTGAGCTGAAAAGTGACTGAATGTGCAGCGCGATATTACTATATAAAGGAAGCAATCATAAATGCTTCGACAACCGCCCTTCCTACGATGATGCATGGCATGAAGAGGAGCGAGAGAAGATTTGACTATTAGATTATTTGATAAATAATCCAATAGTCAGGGGACTAATGTTGATACATGAAAAATACTCCCCTTAACGGGTTAAGGGTACCCTTAAGAGGGGTAACAAACTTGGATCAAGGCATGGATACTTGGGGACTAAGCCCAAGTCTAGGTGGAAAAGGCCCAAAAGGTTTGAGGGATTAAAAAGGAATTAACAAAGAAGAAAGGCTTTAGCTTAAGGAGTGGCATTAAAAGTAATTAAGAAGTATTAGGACACATGGCGTGATGTCACAAAATGAGGGGCTTTTGGAAAAGCCTATAAAAGAAAGGACAAGGTACAATGGAAAGGGGACTTTCTCTCTTACTATTATTGGAATTGTGAGGTTGTGTATGATAGCTAGGACGGGTAGAACCTAGACCGAAATTTGGGTATTAACAGTCATGAAAACAGTAACGACTCTAAAAAGTCGTCATTGAAACAATAACGACACTTTAGAGTCGTCACTGAAAACAATAACGACTCTTTAGACTCTTCATTGATTTAAAAAAATTGTAAAAAAATGGGTAAAACAGTATTTTCACTATATTATATTATTATTTATACGCCCCTGAAAATTTTGGGGTGCAAATAAAATGGGTGAGGCCCCAATTAGTATTAATGGCCCCCAATCAAACGAGGTAAAACATGACTAGAGGGACAAAATGAAAAATTTTAAAGCGCCCTAACAATGGGCTCAAACCCACGACCACAAGGTCGAGGGCCTTGCGCTCTATCAACTGAGCTAGACGGGCTAGTCGAGCTAATACAAGAACGGTTTTTTGTGGACCAGCCTTTTTTGGGGGATCATTGTTTTATTTTGGGTAAGACATTAAAAGTAAATCTAGGTCACCCCTTATCTAAATATTTATATTAATACCAAAATTACCCTCCTTATTATTTTTGTATAATGATTAGTTAGTGTGATTAATCATTGATTAAGGTTAAAATTAATAGATGATTTTTTTTTAAAAGAAGTAGAATAATTGAGTGACTAAAGTAATAGAAGAAGAAGAAGATCGAGAAAAAATTATTTTTTGAGATGGGTGAATATGGAGAAAAAACATCCTCTGGATACCGCAGTATGCTTGTAATTTAGTGAATGTTGTTACAAATAACCTAAAATATCTTCAAAATCAAAATTGTAACAAAAAATTTCAACCAGGTCAACTAAGTTCGGTTATATTATATGAAGAACATGTAACCGAACTTTCTACAAATGCAGTTCGGTTAATAAATCCAAAATCACAGGCGACCGAACCATAGCTTTAATGGAGTTTTTGTTTGTTCGGCTAGCTGATGAAAAATCAAATGTATCGAACTACTATGCTCGAGTTTACAAAGTTTTGTTCGGTTCAGTCGACTCGACCACGTTGTAACCGAACTTTAAGCAACAAAGTTTGGTAGGTTCGCAAAATCTCTACGAACCAGTCATTCTGTCGAACCCTTAGTTTTTCCATGCATTTAAAATCTATAGGTTCGGCATGATCGCAGCGTTTATAAAACATTGCGGAACTCTACGTTCGGTTAGCAGAAAAAATTGCGAGTTAACCGAATTCATTATATAGGTTTTCAGAGTAAAGTTCGGTTAGGATTTTTTTTTTTTTTTTTTTTTTTTGCGGTTAAACCGAACTCAACATTTGGCTATACAGAGAAGAATTTGGTTATGAAATTATTTTTGCGACTCAACCGAACTCAGGTGTTCGGTTAGGCAACAAAAAAAAAATCTTCGCCGAAGTGTTTTTCATTTTTAAAAGTTCAGTTGTAAAACTAGGGTTTTTTTCAAAATTATTCTAACCGAACTTACTACAGTAACCTCCAAATTCAACATATTTTGATGACTACTGCTCAAAATTTCAATGAAAAGAATTAGAAGTAATGGTTTGTGGGAAAATAACTTATGGACAAGTTTGTTTATAAAAGATTGATTAATCGACGATGAAAATTCAATGAATTGAAAACGATGAAAATTTGATGATTTTGATTAGATTTGTATATGACCAGGTTTAGATGATCACAAATTGATGAAGAAGAGACGAAGAAAAATTGTAGAATAGATGAAGAAGAAGTTGTAGATTAGTTATAATTTTAATTAGGTAAAAGGGTAAACTAGTCATCTCCACCTTTTAGGGGACACCCCTTATAATTATAGGGAAGGTGGCCTAATCAAATCATGGCCCAACAACGGTGCCCAAAAAATCGTTCTAATACAAATATAGAATACCAAGCACAGTTTGGACAAGTTAGGCAAGATAAAGAGAGGTCCAGATTTTTCTACGGAGAAGATAAATCAACGACCTTGGTTTGTTCAACTTAAAACCATTAAAAGTGTTTTATCAATTAGTGTCTCGTTAATTGCTCATAATGAATAATTTATTAGATTTTCATTATAAATGCCCTCTTAATTAATCTAATGATTATATATTTCAACAATAAATAATTTTAGTAAAAATTATATTGATAGAAATAAATGGTGGTAGTGGAGAAGTAGTGGCTGGTAGAGCGGGTGTTGGCGAGTGGTCGATGCAATAATATTAGTGATTGTGGAAAAAATAGTGGCGATGTGTGGTTTTATGGTGGTAGATGTTGGTGAATAATCGTAGACAATATTAGTTCTGAATATTTACAATACGAGAAACATTGTATTGTGAAAGATGTAGTTGACTGTTTTTAGCGCGGTTGATAAAAACAGATACCATATTTTGAGGATGATACTATACCATTTAGGAAAAGATGATCATGACCGTCGCATCAACTTAAATCTACGGTTGTGGTCTGTTTAACTTAAATGTTATTATTAGTGTTTTATTAATTGGTGTCTCATTATTGCTCATGATGAATGATTCCTTAATTAATCTAATAAAAAATTTCACTAAAAATTATATCAGTGGAAACTATTAATTGGTTGTTTCTCACAAGTGATAATTGTGATAGAGATTAAAAATACATCTAACCGACAAAATTTACTTATCATACTACTAATGTCTCATTATCTTTTTATAACAAATATATTATTATGTCATATTAAAATTATAATAAATAAATTACTATATTAATAATTATATAAATATATTCTTATAACTAATGCTTAGATTTGCTCAGAATTATATAAGGAAGTGGTGGTTGTGGTGGAGTTGGTGAACAGTGGTGATAGAAAAAATATTATGGCATTATGGACAGTGGTGGAGGAATTTGTTTCATTAGAAAAAGTGGTAGTGGTAACTATTGGTAAACAACGGTGACCAGTGAAAAATAAAATGCATTCATGTCCTTCGACCATAATAGCAGGTATTTGATAAATCTATTTTTGTTTCTTTAAATCGAGTTAGTTGCATAGTCTCAAATCACTATCACTTTTTTGCTTGCTCCCAGGTCATGTTCTATTTACTTTATATAACTTTGAATCTGAATCAGAACAAGCGACTAAAAAATAAAATTATGGTTATTTCATCGAACATTGTTTATTTTGGATGTTCCGTTGGGCTTTCGACGAGCACAATTCCCAAATCTTCAATAGATTATGTTATTTTTATGATGTTCACTTCCCCGAAAATTATTTTCCATGGTTATCTATTTTATTTATTTTTACTTTTTTTTTTTTGGTTAAACTTTGAAAAATTATGAAATAGTTTTCCTTGATAACATATTAAAACTAAATTACTTGTAGTTTCGGTTTTAATATTGGTTATCTAAAGTGGTATGTGAAACCTCTGTGCTTAACTCTTATAGGTTTTTTACAAGTCTTTTAGATTTGTAGGATCCTTTCGGTTTGAACTTTATTTGATCGAACCTTTGTCATTTTGTGAAAAAAATGGGGAGAAATATATGGAGTAAACAAGTGATTTGCAATCACTAATGAAAGGACAATTTTGCTTAAACGTTATATCTAATGAAAGAGTAAAACATTGACTAAGGGGGGGGGGGATATCACATTGTTGTGTAGTAATTCTGACTACAAAAGGGGAATAACAAAGATTTTCAGATTGAATATCTACATATCTTACCTTTAGGGGGAGTATAAGTTTTATTATTCAAATGTCAACAACGACATTTATTGATTGAATACATGCAGGTTATTGTGCTGCTGAAACTTGGAATAAAGCGTATGTATAATGAATTCTTGTAATTTGTTTTTCCATATGTAATAAGAGTTTTGTCACTAAAATTTACAAAGGAGGAGATCGTTAAGCATAGCTCGGTTGAACCCACCAAGCGTTGGTATGTCAAGTTTGCTTGTCATATTTTAGTGAATCAAAACTCATCTAAAAGTCGCCTGATTATGTACTAGAGGCAACTTCGTTTAGGTTAGACTAAAAAGTCTAGGAATGTTGAGACATACAAGTATTACTCAAAGACCTGAAGAACGTGAAGAAGTAACGAGCTACAACGACGACATCATCCTTCCTCTTGAGGTTAGTAATATTGACTTGAACTGTTTCATTCCTAACGTATCTTTCAAGTCGTGCTATATTGAAAACATAACTGCAAAGCTATGTATTGGATATATTACTCTAGTAGTGAGACATGATCACATGATCATAGTATTAGGGAATTAGACTAAGAAGTATAACACTTATCTTTTGAACTTCATAGATATGATACCGACATAATCTTATGAATGCTGCTATGATTATGTGAATGGGTAATGGTGAAGATTTCATCCTAGGAAAAAATGTTTCACATTTGTTTAAAGGAAGTACATTCATGAAATTTTTTTATGAATTGAAAGTGAAATCACGAGGCTTATTGAGTATGAGAATGAGAATAGAAAGGGAAACCACTAGAATTGAAAGGGAAATCGTTGCGGTTTGCAAAGTGAATTTGCATTCCTTAAATCATAAATGTTTTAGTTCATGAGTATGAGAATCATATATAACTTATTTTAGAACTTAACCACTGAGTTCACAAACTAGGTACGCGAACAGCAGCTCCGGACCTTGGCCTAGTCAAGCTGTTCGCAAACTCGGTTCGCGAACAACTGTTCTGGACCCAACTCAGGTATACCTGTTCACATACTAGGTATGGAAACAAGAGTTCTGGACCTTCTTAGGTAAATACGTTAGCATACTAGGTATGCAAACAAGAGCTCCGGACCTGAATCATCACAATACAGTTTGCATACTAGGTATGCAAACCGTGTTGTATCTAGACATGGGTAATTGTTCTAAACTCTCATTTAAATCGTTGAAACATCCTTGGAAGACGAAAATGGTAATCTCACACATACCATTAGCTTCAAGTAATTTTCAAGTGATCGAATGATCAATACGAAACTTCCCAAGTAAACATCAAATGACCGTCTCACACCAAAAATGTAAGATGTTCATGTACCTGGGGGTGCCTGATGGAGATATTTTGCATTTTTGGCCAATAAACATTTTTGGAAAATCGGCTCGAAAAGTTGTCCAAAGCACCCGGAGGCAGTGATTTTGGCACCCACACTTTGGATAAAGGGCACCACCAGAGCACCCCTTCTTCTTCACGGTTTGAACTTAGTTTTGGTGTGAAGTTTGCAGAGTCGAACTGCATACTTATCTGAACGAAGTTGGACGAGCTTTTAATGGATTTTTGTCGCGGGTTTGAGAAGTTTGGGCCTGGCTTGGTAAGGTCTTTGGTTTACACAAAAGAAGAAACCTTCACGTGATTAATCTAAAACAGGGAAGAGTTCTCTTCTCGGGTTATTTTTGTTACATGAATATTCTCGGAGATTTTTAAGGGATTGGTTTGTGATCATCCTGTGCGACAAGATAGGAGTGTTAACAAGTTTGGATTGGAAGAAAAAGGAAGGTTTCGATAAAACAGAGAAGGTTGAAATATCTTCAGAATTGTGTGATGATTTGGGAGTTATCTGAGACACAGAAAAGGGACAACTACCGCAGGATTGGACTACATATCCTCTAGGGAGTTTTGATAGTTCAGCAGAGACGCATGAAGAAAGTTTCATAAGGAATTAAAGTCCGAGACTTTATGTGAAAGAAAGGGAGGATTTTCTCGAGATATTTTGAATTTGTAGGCTATATAAAGGGTGTTGAGAGGTCATGGAAGGGCTACGTTCACTTTGGGGAGGTTTAGGAGCGTTGCAGAGAGAAAATAATCAAGTTGCAGAGAGAACACATGCGAGGGGTAGAAGAAGAACACAGAACATCACATAGGAGCAGTCGCAGATCCGTGGCCTTTACTTTCATATTCAATACCCTTTGTAACAATTCTTGCAACAATTATATTGAGTTCGCAACAGTTCTGTTAAGGTTTCTCTGTAACAGTGGTTCTGTAACAATTATATTAGTTACAAAACACGCTGCTTTATACCTTTTCATCCTTTTAATCAACCTTTGAGCAACAAACATGAATTTTGAGCAAGTGACTAATATGAGGAGCTAAACACCATTGTTGAGGCGATAGAGGAAGCTATTTCTCCAACAAAAAGTGGTATATTCTATTTTATCTATTTATTTGCAATTATTTTATGATTATTTGCCTTGATTGAAAATTGTTTTAATAATTTTTGTTAAACAATTGTTATTTCTTTTGATAGAGCATGCTTGGACCTATGTTTTTGATGTTCTATGCTTCGGATTTACACTTGTTATTTTGAAAATCTACATGTTGCAATAGTTTAGAATCAAATTGAACGAGAAATGCATGAATATAAATATTAGATTAAATCACTTTGAACTTGGAAAATAGTGGTATCTTAGCCTCAATGTTCTTTTAATATTGATATCAACTTTGTCAGTGTTTGCTATAATTATTAGTGAGTTTTTCTATTTTAATTTAAGTCCAAAAAAAAATCCTTCACAAGTTCGAGAATCGAAACTCTTTTTACCACTATCTATAATCACATCAATTTTTGGCGCCGCCGACGCGACCTTGTTTTTAGGGTTTTAGATTTTTTTTTTTTAGGTTTAGTTTTTTTTTTTTTTTTTTTTTTTAGATTTTTATTTTTTGTTCTATTTTACGTTTTTGGGTATTTATCTTTTGTCTACAGGTTCCGGGTCATAAAGAAAATTGAGCCAAGGAGTTTAGTGATTTCATAAAGACTTGGAGCTAAAGATTAAAGCGAAAAGAACGAAAAAGAAGACAATTTTATTTTATTTTAGTTATTTTTATTTTTATTTTTAGGGTTTTTTTTATTTTTATATTAGAAAAAAACTGTTTTAGGTTTTATTATTTTTGTAATTTTTCTTTTCTCTTTGGACACTTTGGACTTTGGGACATTATTTTTATTTTTACCCTACGGAAGGGTACTTATAAATATAAATTGTTTGCAGAGAAGGAGGACAATTACGATATTGTCTCTGCACCTTGGGTTCGTACACTGACATAGGAGTCAGTGGCCCGAGTCGACTACAATTGATTCATCCACCGTATGGAACGGGAGGTAAGACTCTAAACACTCGTGAATCCCCTGTCAGCGAGTTACTGGACTCCTTCGTATGCTTATATGTTGAGGACTGAATACATACATTTATTTTTCTAGTAAAGGGCAAGGCCTGGCCATACAAGATAAGGGTTCGGATTTCATCAGCGTGCTCTTCTTGCCCGCCTTAGGAACACGTTACCTACGCGAACCTAAGCCTTAAAATTTTGACTAGAACGAGACCAATAAGGTAACGAGATTATAGGAAAGTCGTTCAAAAGGATAGTATTGGGTATCTTGTTAGACTAGCTCAAAGTTCAGGAAGATTACTGGAAGTCGATTAGACCCGCCTTGTAACCGAGGGAAGCGTTGCCAAAGAGGTGGGGGTATCAAGCTCCCCTGAACTTCTCCTGCTTCTCTTCGACTTACTTTATTCGGATCGTCCTACGAGGTTTACTAAAATTGTACCTAGTTGCCTCTTGGAAGAGTAAAAGCTGTTCTAGAAACAATCTAAGTGGAGCCATCATGATTTTTGTTTGCTAGAAATCAATAGGTTTGATTTGGTTGAGTCAACCTTGATTTGTGATTGCTTACCCTTCCAATTTAGGAAATTCTCTTGTATGCCTGAACGTAGAAGAGACCCTCTAGGTCGATTTATTAGTTCTAAGAATCTCGATTCCTTAATTTAGAAAGTCCGATTTTTAAAAAATCCAGTTTTGAACATCCATTTTTCACTGAGGAGAGAATCCCTATTACTCTGATAGAGCTAGTACTGGAAACTTTGAAAGCTTTGTTAAATATGACTAGGACTACTCGTCCCTCGTGTATCAGGTTAGCTGACACGGAAGCAAATTATGAACTTAAACCTGGGACCCTACAGATGATCCCAATCTTTTTAGGGAAAGAAAATGAAAACCCCTATTTCCATGTTAGGGAATTTGAGGAAATTTGTAGTACCCTAAAAATTAGAAACCTTGATGATGATGCTTTGGAACTTAGGTTATTCCATTTTTTCTTGAAAGATAAAGTTAAATCGTGGCTATATAGTTTGGTTTCCAGGTCAATTGAAACATATGAACAACTTACATCTGCCTTTTTGAACAAGTTTTTCCTTAGGCACAAAACATCGTCTGTTAGGACGCAAATCTGCATATTTTCTCAACAAGAGGGAGAATCTTTGTATAGGTATTTGGAAAGGTTCAATGATTTGTTAACACAACGTCCTCATCATGGTTTAGAAAAGGTTAGGTTAGTTCAGATCCTTTATGAGGGTTTAGATTATCACACTAAAACCACAGTAGAATCTACGTGTACAGGTGGGTTTGAAAACCAAACAGTTGATGAAGCAATGACATTTTTGAATGAAACCGCTGAAAAGACCCACCAATGGGAAAATAGTAAGGAACCCCAGAAAAAAATTCTTCTAGGAAGAGGAAACGTTAATAGGGTAGAAGGAGGCTTTGAATCAGATGCCAAAATTGCTGCTATAGCAAAAAGGTTAGAAGCTTTAGAAGTGGGTCACACTAGTGGTAAAGTGGAGCCTTTTTGGGAAGGCCAGAATCATGAAGAGCAAGCGAATTCTCTTTATAATAACACTATATTTGATAATCGTCAAAAGTTTGACCCATATTCAGAAACCTATAATCCTTGTTGGAGAAACCATCCAAACTTTTCTTGGTCTAAGGGTCAGGGTCAAGGTCAGTTTAGTAATTCTAATGATCCCCCAGTTTTTGGTTCAAATAAGAACTCTTCAGGTCAGTTTCAGAACCCTTCAGAGAATAGAATGACTAGCTTAGAGGAATCTCTTAGTATATTAAGAAAGAGCCAGGATATGTTAGCACAGAGCCAGGAAATGTTAGTAAAGAGACAAGTTAGTTTTAAACAGGAAACCAAGAGGAACTTTCAAACTATAATGCTCAGACCCTTGCTAAGTTAGAACTTCAAGTCGGCCAAATAGCTAAGACCTTAAGGTTCCCTAGTCAGACTAATCCAAATCCTAGAGGAGTTCATGAAATAGGTGCAAAACCATCGAATCAATTAAATGCTATTAGAACCCTTAGGAGTGGTAGACTTGTAGATAATAAGGTAACCATGCCGTTAGTGAACATACTGTTGTTCACCCCTCAGGACCACCACTAGCTGAGGGGACTGATAAAATTTCTGATGATGCCAATTCGGTTCCTAAGAGGTCTGATTCTGTGCCTACAACCCCATTTCCCCATCTATTAGTACCAACAAAGAAGGAATCAAACTTTAATGACATATTAGAGGTTTTTAAGAAAGTTACCATAAACCTTTGTTTATTAGATGCAATTAGGCAAATTCCTGCTTATGCCAAGTTTCTTAAGGATATATGTACGCGAAAACGAAAACTTAGCGTCCATAAGAAATCCTTTTTAGCTAGTCACGTAAATTCAATCATTCAGAACACTACAACTCCAAAATACAAAGATCCAGGTTCCCCTACCATTGCTTGCACAATAGGTAACTTCCGAGTAGAAAAAGCTTTACTTGACTTAAGAGCCAGTGTGAACTTGCTGCCGTACCATGTGTACTTACAGCTAGGACTTGGTGAAATGAAACCTACTCAGATGACACTACAGTTAGCTGCTAGGTCTGTTAAAATTCCTCGAGGTGTTATCGAGGATTTTCTTATTGAGGTCGACAAGTTTATTTATCCAGTGAATTTCGTGATCCTAGATACCCAACCTGTCCTCGACCCAGAGAACCAGATACCTGTGATTTTAGGTCACCCATTTTTAGCTACGTCTAATGCGATCATTAACTGTCGAAATGGTGTGATGAATTTATCTTTTGGTAATATGACTATGGAGATGAACATTTTTAATGTCAGTAAGATACCTTATGAGCTAGATGACACATGTGTTGAAGAGGTCAACATGATAGAAGCCTTAGTTCGGGAGTCATTACCAAACATTTTGTCTGAAGACCCATTAGAAAGTTGTCTATCCCATTTTGGTTTGGATTTTGACGACGATAGCACTATTGAACAAGTAAATGCTCTATTAGATTCTACCCCTGTGTTAGACACTGGTAGATGGAAGGCTAGGTTCGAACCATTACCATACTAAGACTACCTTAATTCCTTCTTTAGAAGAGCCCCCTAAGTTGAACCTCAAACAATTACCAGATACCCTGAAGTATGTGTTTTTAGGCCCATCAGAGACTTTACCCGTGATTGTAGCCTCCAATTTAGATAGTGATCAGGAAAGTAGGCTAGTGAATGTACTTCAAGATAATAAGGAATCTTTAGGGTGGACTATAGCAAAATTAAGGGTATAAGTCTTACTGTGTGTATGCATCAGATTCATTTAGAGGAAGACTCCAAACCTTCTAGGGAGATGCAACGTGGACTAAACCCTAACATGAAAGAGGTAGTTCGAAAAGAGGTGCTTAAGTTGTTATATGGGGGTATTATCTGCCCAGTTTCAGAGAGTAAGTGGGTCAGCCCCGTTCAGGTTGTCCCCAAGAAATCAGGTATCACTGTAGTCCAGGATGATAATAATGAGTTAATCCCAACCCGAGTGACCACGGGATGGCGTGTCTGTATTGACCATAGGAAATTGAACAAGGTCACAAGGAAGGATCACTTTCCCCTGTTGATGGTGGTTTTCAATTTAGGGTCAAAACTGTAAAATCCCGTATGTAATGCGTTGTTATCCTGCAAAGGAGTAAAGGCCATTTAGAAATTAATGAGTGTTCAAACCTCTTTACTTATATATATATATGTTGAGCAATTCGATACGTTTATGAAGTTTATCAGGATGGTGCATCAATCCCAGATGCCCTATAAATTTCAACATTTCGCAATAATAATTAATGCATAATTAACCTAGTATTTTCCGTGCTATGTTCTCAGCCGAACTCTCATAATTGACACGACATGACGATAAGTGTTCACTCTCAGCAGAGTAGCATGAATCTCCCGAAGTGCCAGTGTTGAGATCTGCGCAAAATACCCGCACAAGCTACAAGAATCTCGTATTAACACGCTTTTAAATCGAACACGTTTAATTTTCTTAAAGAAAATCTAGACTATTAATGTCAGTTTCAGAAAACAATCACGGCCACACAACTTGGCCGCACGATTTAACAAGCATAGCTTACTCATAATAGAATTAGGCAATCACCGCAGTGACCACCGACGGGCCCACTAGTGCCCTAGTCGATCGGGTTCCATTTCGTCAGCCACAAGTGCTTTAAATGCCAACCCCCAAATATGGCTGATCGCTCTGTATAAAATAGCTCGAACGAGCCGAGACTGTTAAGAAGAGTCTCAAAACGCATCACGACCGTTCAAATTTTCCAGCCTAGTTGGACGGCTTAGATATTCCTACAAACGATTAAAGAAGCATCAACATGATCATTGGTGGCCCCGCTATCCCCTTGAACAACCGACTTGCTGGCGGCAAGCCTATAGGGCGCTAAATCGATCACCCAAACTCGAGCAGACACGCTGCATTCAAGAAAACCTAAATTTGGGTTGTGGAAGCTTACAACTTTCGCAAATAAATCCTGTCCTTCCAACTTTATCGGCTTAGTTAGACGGCTTGGATCGTATCTCGAGCAACCAAAGAAGTGCCAACGTGTTCACCGTTGGCCCAACCTCTCCCTTGGTCGATCGACGTCTCCATGGAAAAACCAGAGCATACTAAATCGTTTTCCCAAAGTAGCTTGGATGCGTCTACTTTAAATCCCTAATCGGTGTTTGCGACAATGCATTACTGCCGCAAATCAATCACGGTCGTCCATCTTCGCCAGCATAGTTGGACGGCCAGATCCAATTTTAGACAACCAACAAGATGCTAACGTGTTCACCTTCAACCCAACTTTATTGTTGGTAGATCGACTTGCTCATAGCAAGCTTGGAACACATAGAATCGTTGACCCAAAGTAGGGCGAACGCGCAAATTTTGAAACACTAATTGGCGTTTGCGGATGTATGTTACTGCCGCAAATCGATCTCGACCACTCCTCTTCGCCATCTGATTTGAGTGGCTTAGATTTAATCTTAAACGACCCCAAAGATGTCAACGTGATCATTTTGGACCCACCTTTACACGTGATTGACTGGCCTACGAAAACTAGGGCTCAATGCCTCGAAACGCTCGCTCAAAAAGGGGTTGGACGATCGGCCCCTAAACCCTAAAATTGCATCAAACGGCGTTGAACAACTGCCGCAAATGATCACGACCATCCAACTTCGCCCGCCTAGTTGTGAAGACCGGACATCCTTCTTCCACATGAGGCGATCGGCCAAGTAATGGTGGGCCCTAGAGTCACCAAATGTTCACCTAAAGGTGGTCGATCACGCTTCCACTTTTAAGACGCTTATTCGCAACTTATTTAATCAAGCTAAAAAAACAATGATGCTTCATACACATCGATTAATTTGAGATGCTTTACATGCGTCGAATACATACACAGTTTATTTTGGCCTCATAAACAACTTAGTTGTTTCACCTAATAGCACCATGCTATTCTCAGCGACAGGTCCCACGACTTGACCCACTCACTCGAGACATCAAACATGTCACAAATTGGGGATGCTTACTGGGGTATTGGTCTGGCGGTTTACAGCGTGCAACGCGCTCATTACGAGAACGTGTTAGGAAAAAACGGACGGTTAACAATGATGGAGTCGTGGATGAAGGTGTGATCACGCAATGTTCACCACCTCTTACAGAACTTCATTACTCCACCACTTAACTTTCTCCACTTTCCAACCTATTCAAATAAAAACATAAGTGTTATCAACACAAGTAGCCAGAAACCATTTTCTGATACACAAGTCATAAAAAACCACACCTTCATTCAACACTCTGATCTCAAACACCTTCTTCGCTTCCCTCCCTAAGATCAACCCTTCTCCTTCACCTTGTGACCGAATTGAATCTGGAACGACCATTTCTTGGTTTAGGCGAGAGTCTTACAGATTTATTTCTCGAACCTAAAAGCATTCCTATGCAGTGCATTTGTTTAGTGTTTAGATTCGTTTCTCATTCAACACAACCCAAATTACCAAAAACAGCAGAATCAGTTTTTACCCATAAACATCCCCTTCCTTTTATCGACCAAATGCTAGAGAGATTAGCTGTACATAGTCATTATTGCTTCTTAGATGGATACTCCGGTTATAATCAGATTGTTATTGCCCAAGAAGACCAAGAGAAAACCACTTTTACCTGTCCCTTTGCTACCTCTGCGTATAGACGCATGCCTTTCGGGCTATGTAATGCCCCTGCGACTTTGCAGCGTTGTATGATGAGCATATTTTCTGATATGGTAGAACGTTTTTTAGAGGTCTTTGTGGATGATTTTTCAGTGTTTGGTTCATCTTTTGATGAGTGATTGCATCATTGACATTAATGTTGACTAGGTGTAAGGAAAAGAATTTAGTGCTTAATTGGGGAAAATGTCAATTTATGGTTAAATCAGGAATTGTGTTAGGGAACATTGTATCTTCGAAGGGTATACAGGTAGACAAACCCAAAGTTGACCTTATTAAGACTTTACAGGTCCCAAAAACCATAAAATATATTAGGTCATTCCTAGGGCATGTAGGTTTTTACCGTCGATTCATTAAGGATTTTAGCTTGATTTCTAGACCTCTTTGCAACTTGCTTGCAAAAGATATTAAGTTTGTTTTTGATGATGCTTGTTTAGAGGCTTTTGAGAAGCTTAAGAATTTACTCACTACCGCCCCTATAATCCAGGCACCTAACTGGAACCTACCCTTTGAAATTATGTGTGATACTTCAAATTATGCTATAGGCGTTATGCTAGGTCAGCGAGAAAACAAATTACTTCATGTGATTTACTATGCTAGAAAAACTTTGAATGATGCCCAACTGAACTATACAACTACCGAGAAGGAACTGTTAGCCATCGTGTTTGCCTTGGATAAGTTTAGATCCTACCTATTATATCCGAGATCGTAATCTATACTGATCATGCTACTTTGAAATACCTTTTATCTAAGAAGGATACCAAACCTAGATTGATTAGATGGATCATTTTGTTAAAAGAATTTTGTCCAGACATTAGAGACAAAAAGGGTGCAGAAAATGTAGTAGCATACCACTTTTCTAGGCTAGTTGTTAGTTCCCCTAATGATTCCCTTCCTATAAGGGATAGCTTTCCTGATGAACAATTGTTCTCTATTTCCCAATCACCTTGGTATGCAAATATAGTGAATTATCTTGTTACTGGCCAAATGCCTCAACATTGGGGTAAGCAAGATCGTTCTAGGTTTTTAGCCGAGGTTAAGCATTTATTTTGGGATGATCCTTATCTATTTAAGTATTGTCCAAACCAGATTATTAGGAGATGTATACATGAGAGTGACCAGTCCAGTATTATCTCCTTTTGTCATGAACATACATGTAGGGGTCATTTTAGTGCTAAGAAGACTATTGCTAAGATATTGCAGTGTGGATTTTACTGGCCTTCGTTGTTTAAAGACTCTCATAGTCATTGTGTTTCTTGTGAGCGTTTCCAGAGATTATGAACCATTTCCCGCAGAATATGATGCCTTTGAACCCTATTTTAGTGACTGAGGTCTTTGATGTGTGGGGCATTGATTTTATGGGTCCATTTCCTAATTCTTTGGGTTATCTTTACATACTTGTCGCTGTAAACTATGTGTCTAAGTGGGTTGAGGCGGTTCCGTGTAAAACAAATGACCACATGGTCGTAGTCCAGTTTTTGAAATAGAATATACTTACACGTTTTGATACGCCGCGAGCTATAATTAGTGATGGAGGTTCACACTTTTGTAATAGAACGTTTGTTCTTTTAATGAAACAATATGGTATTACCCATAAACTAGCTACCCCATATCACCCACATACTAGTGGTCAGGTAGAAGTTTCCAATAGGGAAATTAAGCGTATTCTAGAGAAAACAGTTAATCCCAATAGGAAAGACTGGTCGTCGAGGCTTACTGATGCCTTATGGGCTTACCGTACTGTGTTTAAGACACCCATTAGAATGTCACCTTATCGTTTAGTGTTTGGAAAGGCATGTTACATGCCTGTTGAGTTAGAGCATAGGGCCTATTGGGCTATTAAGAACCTAAAATTTTCACTTGACAAGGTAGGAACTCACAGAAAGCTCCAGCTCAATGAGTTGGATGAGATTCGTAGAGATGCATACGATAGTTCTAAGGAGTATAGAACAAAATGAAACTTGTGCATGATAAGAATATTTTACGAAAGTCATTTTCTACAGGTCAAAAAGTTCTTCTGTATGAACTCGTTTGCATCTATTCCCCAGGAAGTTGTGCTCTCGGTGGACCGTTCCTTTTGTGGTCCGCACTGTTTTTCCTCATGGCGCTATTGAGATTGAGACACCAGATGGTAGTATTTCTTCAAAGGTTAGCGGTCATAGGTTGAAGCCATTTTTAAAGCCTTTTCCTACAGGTGATGTTGAGGAGGTCCCTCTGGAGGACCCTGTTTACCTTGATTGACCATCCAGGCGGTTTGTATGTTGTATATTATTTTTGTAGGTTTTTGGTTACACTTCACCCAGGTACTATGTTTCCGACTTCTCTCTGTACTGATTCCTCATGTTATTTATACTTTTGGTACTGTTCTTTCAATAGAAACATTGAGGACAATGTTAGATTTAAGTTTGGGGGTGGGGTAGAAATTTTTTGTTACCTTTTTGTTTCAATGAATAAACTCCAGAGCCTAGAAATTTATACTTATTAAGGATGTCACTAACCAATCTAAGTGGATGGAAGCATCTTGGTTGTAGGAGTTGAGGAACCAATCTGATTAGATGGAAACAATTAAAGAGTTTATTCATAAAACACGGAGCTCAGGTGTAGTTTCGCGATATCTCGTTGAGTCCTTTTCACTTCTATTTTTATTTTGTTTTCTTTTTAAAATATGTTTCTCTAAGTGATTAGGTGGAGCTCACGATTCAAGTTGTTACCACTGCTAGGGTGAAATAAAGTGATTGAGATACCAAAATCAAAAAAAAAAATGTGACCAGACCAACCAGAATAAATTCAGTAAAGTCGACCGCTGGTACCCTTGTATATGCCAGTTGTGTTGACCTAGAGTTAGGGTTATCGACCACTGGTTCCCTTGTATATTCCAGTTGTGTTGATATTAGTCAGACTACTATCTCAGTCCATTAAGATAGTTTCATTTTGGCAGTGGCCTTCAGAAAGATATGAGAAACACCGTTCACCTAGTCAACATCAAAACCATTTATGTTTTTCTCTATATCCATCTCTTAATCTATCCATGTGATTTGTTGACTCCGGATATTGATGTCCATAGTGGGACTATCTGAGTAGAGCTCTGTCACTTATATATGAATTTTAGTATGCTTGAGTGCAAACTCGTGTACAACAATTGGAATTTCGCATCAGGCTACTTCCTCCTGTAGTCAATAAGTATGTCAACCAAGGAGATTCTTTAGTGCCTTCCAAGGTTCTGCGTAGATATCTAAGGTCTGGAGTAAAGGTTTTGTGGGTACACCTCTTGTAAACCCTCCCGAGACTATAACTCGGCCACTAGGGCCACCTAGGGGTTCAAAGGCTTGTTGCACATGCTAAGTGCAATCGCGATGCCTGCGACAGTGAGTTAGGATTTTATTTTTTAGATTTGATTTGATCGAGGACTAGCAAATAATAAGTTTGGGGGTATTTGATGGACACATTTTTGTGTCCGATTTGTCTCGATTCTATATATTGTTAGGTCTCATTTTCGTACTTATTTTGGTGTTTTATGTATGTGTAGGTATTCTTGGCCAATAAACATTTTTGGAAAAATCGGGTCGAAAGGTTTCCAAAGCACCCAGAGGAAGTGATTTTGGCACCCACACTTTGGATAAGGGGCACCACCAGGGAACCCCTTCTTCTTCACGGTTTGAACTTAGTTTTGGCGAAGTTTGCAGAGTCGAACTGCATACTTATCTGAACGAAGTTGGACGATCTTTTAATGGATTTTTGTCACAGATTTGAGTTGTTTGGGCATGTTAGTACCAACCAGGCTTGGTAAGATCTTTGGTTTACACAAAAGAAGAAAGCTTCACGTGATTACGCTAAAATAGGAAAGAGTTCTCTTCTCGGGTTATTTTTGTTACGGGAATATTCTCGGAGATTTTCAAGGGATTGGTTTGTGATCATCCTGTGCGACAAGATAAGAGTGTTAACAAGTTTGGATTGGAAGAAAAAGGAAGGTTTCGATAAAACAGAGAAGGTTGAAATATCTTCGGAATTCTGTGATAATCTGGAAGTTATCTGAGACACATGAAAGGGACAACTACTGCAGGATTGGACTATATATCTTCTAGGGAGTTTGGATAGTTCAGCAGAGATGCGTGAAGAAAGTTTCATAAGGAAATAAAGTCCGAGACTTTATGTGAAAGAAAGGGAGGATTCTCTCGAGATATTTTGAATCTGTAGGCTATATAAAGGGTGTTGAGAGGTCAAGGAAGGGTTACGTTCTCTTTGGGGAGGTTTATGAGCATTCAAGAGAGAAAATAATCAAGTTGCAGAGAACACAAGCGAGAGGTAGAAGAAGAACGCAGAACAGTACATAGGAGCAGTCGCAGAATCCGTGGCCTTTACTTTCATATTCAATACCCTTTGTAACAATTCTTGCAAAAATTACATTGAGTTCGCAAAAGTCCTGCTAAGGTTTCTCTGTAACAGTGTGTATGAGCATTGCTCGGTCGAACTCGCGTGCGTTGCTATCTCAAGCATGTTTGTCAATGTTAGTGATCGAACTCGCGTGCGTTTCTAGCTAAGGTCTCAGACTAGGATAAAAAGTGTAGTTGAGCTCAAGAACTCCATGGCAATCATCATACAAGACGAAGGACTACTCAAGGAACCGGTGGATCTTCATCGACTAAAAGGTATGTGGAGACTTGAACTTATCCATCACTCAAAAGTCTATTTATATCCTATCTTGAGACAAAAGTCGTTTTTCTATATAGACTTAGATTATACACATTTGCTATTTCGAGCCGAGGTTATCTCGCCTATCTATTTCTCGAAATATGTGTTGGTAAGCTTTCGCTTTAGCCAAGTTCATCTTTACCTAGTGATGAAAGTCATGACAAGTTTCAATCACTTTGATAATTGCTTACTTTAACGAAAAAATAGTTTGTGAATAACAACTATAGAATATCAACGTCCTCTAAGAATGTTTCAATGATTGAAATGAGAGTTTAGATTATATAACCATTGGAGGATATAAGCATTGTTGTTGAAACACATATATGTATAAGTCCTTATTCCTTGAACCGAAGTTTGCGAACTTTGTTGGTCAAGAGAACCAAAATAGTGGTGTGAGCCAAGTCCACGAACTCAGTCCGCGAACTGGCGGAAGTTCTCCACCCGAGAAATTTTGCTGGAGTTTGTGAACTCCGTCCGACAACTTGAGTAGGTTATATCTAAAAACGATGTTTGTGAACTTATTCTTATATCTAAGGAATGCAAATTGCAAACGGTGGCTATATAGTTCATGAACCGATTCAAGTGAATCAAATAGTTTTTGCTTCGATTGTGTCTTGTGTAGTTACATAAGATTTCCTTGCAATTGAACAACTCTCTAACTAGTTCATTTGAGTCACTTGAACTAGTTATCGTTATGAAGAATATGGTTGATATGAAATTGATCCTATGGATAACCATTTTGTTGACTATTGTTGAACCAATAAATATACAAGTTTGGGTACGGTTACACAAGCCTAGAAACGTGCATTTCATTTGTGTGTAACAAGCTAGTTTTCGATCAAACGGTTGAAAGATATTAGCTTGAATCTAATCAGGTTTTCATCTAACGGTGAATATTGAATGCTTTGTTACCAAGCTAACATTGATTGCAAACCCTGATTTGAAAGACTATATAAGGGAGAACTCTAGCAACTGGGAAACTTAATCCCCACACCTTCTGTGTGATACTAGTTGTGCTAAGATAGAGTCGATTCTCCTTTAACTTTGGTTTCTTCTTCTAAACCAGGTTAACGACTTAAAGACTTCATTGGATTGTGAATCCATACCGATCCTACTTTCTTGTAGTTGTGTGATCTGATCTTGTTGTTTCTATCGTACGAGTACAATTGTGATAATTGGCTTGAGATTGATATCTCCGATAGGAAAGATATAAAAGTAATCACAAACACTTTGTCTCATCGTTTGTGATTTCGCAATATCTTTTTTCGCTGCTTTGATTAAGATTATTGTGAGGTGATTGATAATACTAGGTTGTTCTTTGGGAATATAAGTCTGGTTTATCAATTGGTTCCTGTTCACCTTGATTTATCAAAAGACGACAAAAAACTTGTAGGTATATTCGTGGGAGAAGAATTTATCTATTACCGTAGACTTTTCTGTGTGATACAGATTTGTTTATTAAAGTCTTCGACTTTGGGTCGCAGCAACTCTTAGTTTTGGGTGAGATCAGCTAAGGGAATCAAGTGCGTAGCATCCTGCTGGAATCAGAGACGTAGGAGCATAATTGTACCTTGGATCAGTGTGAGATTGATTGTGGTTCAACTACAGTCCAAACCGAAGTTAATTTGGAGTAGGCTAGTGTTTGTAGCGGCTTAATACAGTGTGTGTTCAAACTGGACTAGGTCCCGGGGTTTTTCTGCATTTGCGGTTTCCTCGTTAACAAAATTCTGGTGTCTGTGTTATTTATTTTCCTCATTATATTTTGTTATATAATTGAAATATCACAGGTTGTGTGTTGCTCAATCAATTAGAATATCTGACCTTTTGGTTGTTTATTTAAATTGATTGACACTTGAACATTGGTCTTTGGTACCATCCAAGTTATCTCTCTAGTATTTGATAAAGACTCGCAGATTTCTGCTTGCTTGAGTAAAGATCAAATCGAGAGATTGAGATATAAACTCTTTGATATACTTTTAATCTAGATTGAGTCTTACTGTCTAGTTGATTCTCTAGAAAGTATATTGGAGTTTGTCCATATAGATTGCTAAGCGAAATATTGGGTATGGACGTTGTTGTACCCCCGCTTTTTCACAGTGGTTCTGTAACAATTATATTAGTTACAAAACACGCTACTTTATACCTTTTCATCCTTTTAAGCAACTTTTGAGCAACAAATATGAATTTTGAGAAAGTGATTAATATGAGGAGCTAAACCCCGTTGCTGAGGTGATAGAGGAGGCTATTTTTCCAACAAAAAGTGGTATATTCTATTTTATCTATTTAATTACAATTATTTTATGATTATTTTCCTTGAGTGAAAATTGTTTGAATGATTTTTGTTAAGAAACTGTTATTTGTTTTAATAGAGCATGCTTGGACCTAGGTTTTTGATGTTCTATGCTTCAGATTTACACTTGTTATTTTGAAAATCTACATGTTGCAATAGTTTAGAATCAAATTGAACGAGAAAATTGCATGAATATAAATATTGGATTAAATAACTTTGAACTTGGAAAAATAGTGGAATCTTAGCCTCGGTGTTATTTTAATATTGATATCAACTTTGTGAGTGTTTGTTATAATTATTAGTGAGTTTTTCTATTTTAGTTTTGAATTTAAGTCTCAAAAAAAAAAAAAAATCCTTCAAA
This sequence comes from Papaver somniferum, assembly GCF_003573695.1. Classification (NCBI taxonomy): domain Eukaryota; kingdom Viridiplantae; phylum Streptophyta; class Magnoliopsida; order Ranunculales; family Papaveraceae; genus Papaver; species Papaver somniferum. The sequence continues at coordinate 43,765,275 of NC_039358.1, forward strand.
TGTTCGAGAATCGAAATTCTTTTTACCACTATCTATAATCACATCAGTGCCCCGTATCGTATTAGTGTCTATTTTTAGTAATAATTGTATTTAGTATAATTGGTAGTTCTAATTAGTAGTTAATTGTCAGTTGTGTAACGGGTGGATGTGATGTAACCACCTGGAGTTGTTAGCTATTAGATATTAGGTTAGAAGAAGGGTTGCTATATTAGCCGAAAGTATGTAATGAAGAGGCTATCTGAATATAGGTTGGAGTTGTGAACGGGTTTGCACAACATTACCTCTCACTGAATTTTTTACTTCCACAACCTGTAAAGAAACATTTTCTTGTCATTTCACCTTGCAGTTAAGTGGTTAAGTGGTTAGTGGTTTCCAGGTCAAGTTTACCTTGGGGAAGAACAATCAAGAGTTAACTCCGCCGGTTTATTTTGAGATAGTAATTACACCTAGGAGATTCACAGGTAGTCTACAAAGAGGGCATTGGACTGTTGGGCTCGGTATGAAGGTGTTTATGAGCCTCACATGGGTTTTCAGTGGCATCGTAGGTTCTGATGAATTTTTTGATGCATGACTCTCCAACTTAATGGTTCACTTAACTCTCATCCGAGGAAAAGGATGTTTTGAAGGACAGTGGAATGTCATGTACCTGGGGGTGCCCCATATCGTATTAGTGTATGTTTTTAGTAATAATTGTATTTAGTATAATTGGTAATTCTAATTAGTAGTTAATTATCAGCTGCGTAACGGGTGGCTGTGATGTAACCACCTGGAGCGTTGTTAGCTGTTAGATATTAGGTTAGAAGAAGGGTTGCTATATTATCCGAAAGTCTGTAATTAAGAGGCTATCTGAATATTAATGAAATTAAATCGCTTGACGTTTTTATGCAGTGTTCTTCATTGAACTGAAGGCTTGATTCGTGAGAATCAGGAGGTTACCCCTAAGTCTCTATCCAATCTTGTCATCGTACAATCAAGTTCATGACAATAATTTTCACATGATCACCATTTGACTTAATATTTAGTTTCCAACAAATAGATTGTTTCCAACTAAACTCGTCAAGAATATGATGTACATAGTTAAAGCAAAAAGCTTCCAACACATATTTCGAGAAATAGATAAGCGAGATAAACTCGGCTCGAAATATCAAATATGTATAATGTAAAAGTATATATAGCTATACGACTTAGTCTCATTAGAATATAGAATAGAATAAACTTCTGAGTGATAGATAAGTTTTAGTCTCCACATACCTTTTGTTGATGAAGTTCCTCCAATCTCCTCAGTAGACCTTCGTCTTCAATTGGTGAACGACGTAAAGCCTAAATCTTAAATACACATTCTATCCTAATCCGAGACATAACTATAAGTAGACTAGAAATCAAGTATATAGTTTTGATCAACTAAACTTGACAAACAAGTTTGAGATAGCAACGCTTGCGAGTTCGACCGAGCATTTCTCTAACAATTAGGTGGCTTTGTGGGGAAATTATGATTGTAAGACAGTTAAAGAAATATTGTGAGAGATTTCTTGTGTTAGCTTTTCGGGGAAAAAACTAGGTTTTCGAGGTGAGTGAAAATTGGTGAGGAACAATAGACAAAGTAGTCGTCTCGGGTAAATGTTGTAGTGTAAGCAAGTATTTGCTTCGATTCACATGAAAGTGTTCTACATTGTTATCATTCCTTCATAATGGAGTTGAGTTTATACGGCTCAAAGTAGATGTGTAAGACTATACATACACACATTATATATGTCGTTCAACCACTATAAATCTTGTGTCTTGTGAGTTTCATTTATTTTTTCGTTTGTTATTATTGTTTGTGCTTGTTTAATTATTAGTCATTATAACATTCCAAGATCTTATGTTCCCCGATTAGTTAGTCATCATAACATTCCAAGATCTTAGGTTTCATTAGATTTTTTTTATAACAACTGGTATCAGAGAGCTACTTTTGGTACAATTGTTAATGGAAGTTATCAAGTTTATTGAAGTTTATTGACAACAAGGTTTATTTATTTTCTTCAATAATGATTGCATCGGAAGTTATAGGTGATAATAATAAAAGTACAGTAGCAAGGGCTAAATGTTTTAATGGGAAGAACTTTACGTATTGGAGGTCCCAGATGGAAGACCATTTGTATGAGAAACACCTTGGTGTTCCATTAGGGAGAGCCAATAAAAAGAAGTGCTCAAATAAGCGTGCTTTAGGTAAAACCAAATTTCTAACATATCTCAAGTAACTGATGCTTACGAGTTACACTTTTTCTAAAACACTATACATAACATAAAAATTCGCCAAATTGAAAAAGTGATAGTATCTCTTGTTTATATATTTTTTTAAATACGGAGGTAGTACATATGTTAAGAATCCAAATTGTAAATTTCATTTTAGTTGGATAAAAACTGTAACGAAATCTCACAAATATCTCGAAAGAAAGTTTAGAACTCTGTCCCATTAGAATTGTAAATTTCTTCTTACTTTAATAGAAACTGTAAACTTACAAACATCTAAAAAAAAAAAGTTTACAACTTTGTCCCATTAGAATTAAAAAAAAAAACTAACTATATGCAAGAATTAATTTATATGTCTAACTCGCTACCCATTGTTATCCCTCTTGAGAGGTGCTGATCGATTTGTCTTGACTACCAGACTTGTGGGAGTAATGGGTTTGAAAATAATCTAGCACCACTTAAAGAACAGTAACAAATGTAGCGATCCCGGACCAAGTATCACGAAAATATTCACCGAATAAAACCCTTTTCCTTTAGGGCCAAAATTTATGAGATATAAGTTTCATTTGCAACATAAACCGTCATATCAAAATTAGTTACTTCGACTCCCATGCCTATTTCTTTGATCTTCAGTACCAATTCTTCATGGCTTCCAAGTACATCATGGATAATCCTAATATAACCGAGGATTTTAACATGCATTCAGAGTTCACTAAAATATTCAATAACATCACAGAATTTTCAAAGACACATGTCGATCTTATATCAAACTCGATATCATAAAAGTATTCATGCATGGAAAAACTTAATATATATTCATATTAAGTTAATGTATTTTTTTCATTAGTACTGTTAACTAATTATTGTTATACATGCTAAGTGTGACCGTACCCTCGACGACACGGGGTTGTATGTATGTTTTAGAATAAGTTTTGTTTGATTTGCTCGAGGACTAGCAAAGTCTAAGTGTGGGGGAATTTGATAGGTGTCGTAAACACCTTAGTTATTATCTAATGTTTATGCTTTCTTTGCTATTTTTCTTGTAAATTATGTATCTTAGGTTTGCTTTTGAGTTTATTAGGTACAATGGAGTCATTTGGAGCAAAAGGAGGAGAAATCACTCATTTAAAGCGAAAAGCACAAAAAAATCAATTCACAGGCGATATTCGGAGCATAATAGGTCGTGCAACAAGAGGTATGCAGGAAATTAGGAGACTGACAGTTGATCACAAAAGAGAATAGACATGTCAGTTCTCTGGAACCGACAAGCCATATACGAAGTGGTTAGCCCTTATCCAGGAATGCAGGGTGCCAATATCAGTTTTAATCATTACATCCCTAAAACCTGGAGGAGAGTTTCTCATCATTCATTTCTTTTGCATCTGAAATTGAGAAAAGGAGGCGATGTTATGTGTCCATAGAGATGCAGAAATTCAGAGAAAAGGGAGATCGAGAAGATGATGCTATCATGCATCGATGAAGATGAATTAGGGTTGGTGATTAACAAAGAAGAAACTGATGTTGTTGGATTCAGAGATGAATAGCGGAGGTCGAAGAGATGGGTTATGTTGGTTGAATCTCGTGGGTCTGAGAATGGAATTAATTGAAGAAATCTAGAGCAGTTGAGTTGTTGAGACTTGGGTTTTCTTTCTAAAATTGGTTAGCAGTGAAGATGGGGGTTGATTTAGGGGTTTGGTTCACATCTGAAGCTGTTGGGGTTGCTGTCGGAGAAGTGTTGATGATGGTTGTCTGATGCAGTACTAAACGAAGAAGAAGGGTTTGAATCTGGTGTTATGTCTGTGGTTAATTAGACAAAAATGGTGTTCCAGTAAGTCAAGAATCTGAGAAGAAGATGTTGAGCAGCAACTGAGATTTGCAAATGAAGAATCTGAAATTGGAGAGAGGGTGATGAAGATTTGGGAATTAAGATGAAATTGATGGGGATAAAGTTCTCAGGCAAGAACTCAATTGAAAAGAAAATGGGTTGTGCTGGACTTGGAACAGTATTGAGAGATGCAAACTGGTGAGATTGTAGCTCAGATGGAGTTTGGTTGTGTGCAGACTAAATTGGTGCCAATGGCAGTGACGAGCATATGGAACTGAGCTGGAGGAAATGATATTGAAGCTGCAATGAAGTGAAAGGAATGAGGAGCTGAGTCTGGTTATGGTGGTTGGTTGCAGTTGCAATTGGTGATGCTTCTTCTAGGGATTGGCAAGATGATTTTGCAGCTGTGAGATAAGCAAGAGAAGACAGAACCAGTGCCACTGAGGTTTGAGAAGCTACAGTTTGCATTGATGTAGCAGTGTGTTGCTGCTGAGAAGGTATAGCCGTGAATGACCATTATAGGCTGAGAAGATTATTGCAGATGAAAGGACTTAATGGATTTGGATTACAAGGAAGAGCTGATGTTGTAGCTGTGATGTTTCTGGTGGTGCGAAATAACTGAACTGAAATGGAACTGAGTTGCAGAGGGTAAGGCATGAGCTGAATGGTTTCCATAGACGAATGTGTAGGAATGAATGCAGGATTTGAAGTGCCTGGAATCGTCCGGCACTGATCAGAAATTAGTCAAAACCCTACCGGAAACGGCTATACCTGAGTTAACTCAGTGAGTTAGCCGATTTGACTCAGATGGACTTGGACCTCGGCTTGACTCATGGGTTGTTTTATCAGGAACCAATTTCAGCAGGGGAAAATTAGAACCCTGATTTTAGGCATACCAAAATCTTTCAAGGCATACCACATGAAGACAAAAAAGGTTGTGAAATAGCAAAATCAGATTACCCCTTAACCCAATTTTTTTAATGGCAAATCTGCCCTTTACGATTAGTGTTAGTAGTATTGATTAGTGATTAAATATTTTGTTTAGTGATTAAGATAATTTTCAAAATTATAAAAGGTTGTTTAGATGATTTTTTTGATCATGGTTCGGCGAAACATGTTGAGGTTCGGCGAAACATGTTGAGGTTCGGCTCACATCTATGAGCCGAATCTACCAATTGATGAACGGTTCGGCTCACATCTATGAGCCGAACAACATCTTGAATAGCCCAGAAAAATAATAATTACTGGTTCGGCTTATATTTCGAAAATCGTATGAGCCGAACATCAATTTGTTATTTTTTGGGTTAAAATATTGTTATTGGTTCGGCACATATTGAGAATATCGTAATAGCCGAACCTCATAAATCTGCTAGGTTCGGCACATATTATGATTATCGAATATGCAGAACCCCTATGCATCTCTATCTGTGACTAGGTTCGGCTTGAAATTTCATGAAATTTTAAGCCGAATTGTTCATATACACTTACAGGAAGCTTTTGTGATGAACAATTTGGCTAAAAATGCAACTCAATTTTGAGCCGAACCCAACACTGTAACCGTCATTTAATCGATGAAAAACAACAAATAGGAGATTGGGTTTGTAAAACTTACTTTCTTATCCTTATTTACGGAGTTGGAGATGCAGTTGGTTCAGTTTCTGGTTCAATTGGTGGTTGATTTTCAATTTCTACACCTTCATCTTCAATTGGTTCTTCTTCTTCAACTGATGGATTAGAAGACGATTTGGTTTGCCTAGTCCCTAGTTTTCTTTGTACGAGTCATTATGTGGTTGAGTTTAATCGACGATCAAATTTTTACGAATCGACAATTAATCCCGATGATGAATTTTTTTTTCGCATGAGGGGGAAGAGTTCGGCTAGAGGAGGAAGAAGAAGAAGAGATGTTAAGGGAAACTGATTTTGATTAGAAAACTGATTTTAAATTTTTATATTAAGGGTATATAGGTAATTGAACTACCCATAGGGTACCCCTTATAAGGTCACCCAAGATGGGACTATTGTTTTGTATGCCTTGAAAGATTTTGGTACGCCCAAAATCAGGGTTCGAAAATTAGGCGCAGGCCCAAAAAAAATAATATTATCATTGTCAGGCCCACAATTAATTTTAAGTACCGTGACACCCATAATTATTTCTGTGACACCCATAATTATATAAAATTATTAAAAATGTCTGCATGACGGATTATGCATGCGCATGACGAGTTATGCATCGGGGGTATAATTGGAAAAACAACTTGGATATAACATATATAAAAATCCGCGCCTTTGAATCTTACAAATTTTATATCGTTGGAAATCTTTTTAAGAGAGATACGCAACGAGTACAAACAACAATATAAATTTTTTGTTTTTCACGAAAAAATCGGAGGTGATCATCATTTTAGGAAAAATTTCGAAAACTGACTACATAACCATTATGCATCCACCAAAAAAGATGCATAACACATTTTGCAGACGCATAACGAATTATGCAACCATTTTCTCAACTGCATAACAAATTATGCATCTGCATAACAAAGTTATGCATCTATAACAAGTTATGTAACCATTGTTTTGGTTGATTTTAGTGTGTACATAAAAAATTGATGCATAATGCAGTATGCATCCATATTTACGGATGCATATCAGGTTATGCATCTATTTTCTCGATGCATAAAAGATTGTGCAACAATTTTCTCGATGCATAATGCATTATGCAGTCATATTTTCACGACTGCATAACATGTTATGTAGATATTATTGTAGGTGCATGACAAGTTATGCAACTTTATTTTTTGTCGGTTTCAATACTAAGAAAAAAAGTAACTACATAATGTGTTATGCGACCGTTTTCTGAACTGCATAACAAGTTATGCAAAAAAACAACAACAATTGCAGAACGTGTTATGCAACCAATTTCGAGAATGCATAACAAGTTATGCAACCAATTTCGAGAATGCATAACAAGTTATGCAACAAATTTGTAGATGCATAACAGGATGCATCGATATTCACACTTCCATATTCTTTTAATTAGACCCCAAAATGTTTATTATATTTCAAATAAAATAAGCTAACAAAAATGTTGCTAATGTGTCACCGTGTAGCATACACCGTATAATTATTTTCTAATGAAGATACTATAGGAAGTTCTCCATATTTCACCTGCTACTAGCCACGTATGAGTGCATGACGTACAAGTGTAGATAGGTTCTAAAATGTAAATATAACACAGTAATTTGGTCATAGATAATGGAAGAAGAAAAGAATTAAATAATGTTATGGTGTCCTACTGTCTGTCTCCAATTTCTTGTCGTCTTTCCCTAGCTCGTCGACCGTCAAATTCATGAAAGCTTTATACCTGAGCCATGCTCAAAGAGGAAGAAATGAAGAAGAACACATAGTTATCCGAATAGGGTTATTGAATCGTTTAGGTTTTAGTTCACTAGGTTATGGAGCTATGAACGTTTCCGGTAGATCTTTAAAGGGCTCAACTGTTTCTTCTATGTTTGGGTTTTAGTCTCTATTGTTTCTTCTATGAAATCAAACATTGACCGAGAATCTTTCGCTTTTACCCTACATCGAAGGAAACCATGTCTTCTGGTTCGTTGAATGCTCGGTTCTTATCGAATTTCTTCAAATCGATCGTTTCATGGTACAAATTGTCGTTTTCTAAAAATATAAAAGTGGGTTTTGAAATCAATTGAAGTAGAATTGACTTAATTATCCTAATATGATTGATTTTGCAAAATTGGAAAATTGGAAAAGTGATTTTAGTTTCCTAATTGATCGATGCTTACCGATTTACTGGAAGTTTTTGAAAAAAACTTGAACTGTACATTTCTTTGTTTTCTATAGTTGATTGAGATTGATTATCTCAAATTGCATGATCTCAACTTCATGAAATTGGTAAAAGAGAACAACTTGTTTTCTTTTTCTGGGAGGAACATAATTTTAGAAAAAATGGGTGCACCAGAAATTTTTCCCCAAAAGTGGGTGCGCGCCTTAAGTTTTCTGCTCGTGGGTTTCTTAGTTGAGAAAAACTGAAAAATGGGTGTGACAGTAGTTTTCACTTTTAGCAGATGCGCGTGACTCAATTTTAGAGATCGGTGGAGAAAGAAAAAGCATATAAAAGGAAGCTCTCATTTATTCTCTAAAATCTTTATCTTTTCTTTTACTTTTGTTCTAGGGTTTAGAGATGAAAACTCTTCTCTTTATTCTTGTTATGAACTCCATAACATGAGTACTTAATTTTCTTTTGGTTATGGATTAGTCGGATTTCACATAACATGATTCTTTGATTCAATATATTAGTTTTGTCTCGTATTTATCGTTCATGATTCTCTGAAAATATAGTTGTATGATTGACGTATTACAACATGATTGATTGTTTGTTTTTTCAAGTTGCAAATTGGTAGAACCTGTTGTTAGAGCATAGCTCGGTCAACCTTGCATGCGTTGCTATCTCAAGAATGTTTGTCAATGTTAGTGATCAAAACTACGAGTCTTGATTTCTAGCCTATTAGCTAAGTCTCGGACTAGGATAAAAAAATGTAGTTGAGCTCAAGGAATTCATGGCGATTCAACTACAACGACGAAGATCTATACAAGGAACCGTGGAACTTCATCAACAAAAAGGTATGTGGAGACGTGAACTTATCTATCACTCAAAAGTCTATCTCTTCTATCTCCTACTTCTTATGAGACAAAAGTCGTATGCTATATAAACTAGATTATACACATTTGATATTTCGAGCTGAGCATTCATTGCTTATCTTTTATCTCGAAATCGTGTGTTGGTAAAGCGTTTCTCTTTGATCAAGTTTATCTTCACCTAGTGACGAAAGTCATGAAAACTTTCAATCACTTAGAGTATTGCTCTGACGTGAATCGGTTTGTGAATAACGGCTACATAACATCCTCTGAGAATGTCTCAATGATTGAAATGAGATTTTAGATTACATAACCATGTATTCATTGAACCGAAGTTTTCGAACTTTGTTGATCAAGAGAAATAAGGAGGATTGTGGAATTGGCTTGCCAAGTCCGCGAACCCAGTCCGCAGACTCAGTCCGCGAACTGTCGGAAGTTCTCGACCGAGAATTTCTGCTGGATTTTCCAAAACTCGTTTGTGTGCTTAGTCCGCGAACTGGCAGAAGTTCTCTTTCCGAGAATTTCTGTTGAGTTTGGAAAACTCAACCGATTAACTTAAGCCCGCGAACTTGTTTGTGAACTTAAGAGGTTATGATCTAAAGATGTGCTCTGAACATGAAACATTAAATTAATAAGGAATGCTTTATGCAAACCGTGGCTATAATGTTCATGAGCCGATTCAATCGAATCGAATCATATTTGTTTCAATTGTGTCTTGTGTAGTTACATAATCTCTTTAACTAGTTCATTTGAGTCAATTGAACTAGTTATGGTGAAGAAGAACAAGGTTGATATGAAATGCTCATATGGTTAACCTTTGGGTTACTATGTTGAACCAACATACACGTACACATTTGGGAATGGTTTTCGCAAACCCAATAAACGTATATCCAAGTGTGTGTGACAAGCTAAGTTTTCGATCTAACGGTTGAGAAATATTAGCTTGAATCTAAATCAGGTTTTCATCTAACGGTGAATAAGGATTGCTTTGTAACTAAGGTAAAACCCTGATTTGAAGGCTATATAAAGGAGATATCTAGATTTGAGAAAAACTAATCCCCACACGTATGTGTGATACTAGTGCGATTGCTAGAGTCGATTCTCCTTTAACCTTTGGTTTTCTTCTCTAAAACCAGGTTGACGACTTCATTGGGATTGTGAAGCCAGACCGATACTACTTTTATCGTAGTTGTGTGATCTGATCTTGTGTCTTCTATCGTACGAGTACAATCGATTGATTAGCTTGAGATCGTGAGAGTTCTCCGATAGGCAAGATAAAGAAGTCACAAACATCTTCGTCTCACTGTTTGTGATTCCTCGACAAATCGCCTATGTATTCAGGAAGGATTGTAGAGAGGTGATTGATTAATCTAGGTTGTTCTTCGGGAATATAAGACCGGAATATCAATTGGTTCCTGTTCACCTTGATTTTATATCTTAAGACAGAACAAAACCTAGGGTTTATCTGTGGGAGACAGATTTATCCTTTGATAGACTTTTCTGTGTGAGACAGGTCTGTTTATTATCAAGTCTGTGATTTTGGGTTGTGGGTGAGATCATCTAAGGAAATCAAGTGCGCAGTATACTGCTGGGATCAGAGGCGTAGGAGTACAAATGTACCTTGGATCGGTGGGAGACTGATTGGGGTTCAACTATAGTCCAGTCCGAAGTTAGCTTGGAGTAGGTTAGTGTCTGTAGTGGCTTAATACATTGTGTATTCAATCTGGACCAGGTCCTGGGGGTTTTCTGGATTTGCGGTTTCCTCGTTAACAAAATTTCTGGTGTCTGTGTTATTTATTTTCCGCATTATATTTTATATAATTGAAATAATACAGGTTGTGCGTTCGTGATCATCAATTGGAAATCCAACCTTTGGTTGTTGATTGACTCTTGGACATTGGTCTTTGGTACCGTCCAAGTTATTCCTTGTATTTGATAAAGACTCGCTATTGTTTTTAGCCTGAGTAAAAATCAAATCAAGAGAGAGATATTAACTCCTTGAGATACGTTTATCTAGATTGAGTCTGACTGTCTAGTTGATTCTCTAGCAAAGTATTTCGGAGTTAGTCCATACAGATTACTAAGCGAAATATTGGGTGGTGTTGTTAGACCCCCGCTTTTTCAATTGGTATCAGAGCAGGCAAATACGTTTAAGACCTAACAAGTCTGTGTTTGTAGCGATCTGACTATATGGACCGTAAAGTCTCAATTGACGCTTCACCAGGTGTAAAAAACAACCGTAGGAAAAGGTCTGATCAACTGGTTAATCTTCAAAAGAGATTGGAAGAACAAATCCGGATCTATTCTGGTCTTGTTGCAGAAATTGCAAATCTTAAGGATTTGATATCTAGTAAGAATCTCTAGTTGAATCTGAGAGAATCCATTTGTTCCTTTCTAAAGAATTGTCACCAGTCAGATAATGTTCAACGGTCGCTTGTTGAGAAAACTGATGTGACTAGGAACCACTCAGACAAATGTCAAGGGTCTGTCTTATATGGATGCTCATCGGATCATACTCAACAAGCCTGTATGTCTTTATTAAGGAGTCTGGAGACTGCAAGTAATCCTTGTAAGAATACTTTGCAACCTTGTGTTACTCAAAAAGTACATACAATTCTGTCAGGAAATTCAAAACAGAAGAGTACTGATAATATGAGTAACCTTGCCTTGTGTTCTACCTCTTCCCTTCAATGGTGTAGTGACAGTCGATGTGGTCCTTTTCTACATGTGCTAGGCGATTCTCCACGTTGTGTGTCGTCTATCGTTTCTAAAAGAGGAGAACTTACGGCTGGTTGTTATTTTTCTCAATCAGAACCAGAAAATGTTGATACAACTCTAAACAACCTCTCTTGGAAAAAGATATTGAATGATGAGTTAGATCAACTTCACAGACAAGCTGTGTGGAATTTTGTACCGTGCAAGTCCCAAGTCTATAATATTGGTTCTAATTGTGTTTCCAGGAATAAGGGAGATTGTTTAGACAGTTTCAGAGATAATCTCAGGTTCATTCCTCAAGGACACTCACAAATTGAAGAATTTAAGTTTAAATAAACGATTATTCATATGGAATGCCCTTTAGCCTTTCAGCCTACTTATAATTGTCGCAGGTCCTACGTGACAAGTGCTTCAGGGAACAAAAGAAGAAGAATATCTGCACATGTGCCTTATCTTAGAAAGTCACTATGGGATAAACAAGGGGAGCTTTTTGGTCCCATCATGTCTTCTTAACCCTAGACGTTCGCGTCCCCGTGTTTGTCTTGAGAAATGGGGATTTGTGTCTTTTGGCTCAAGAAGTGTATTTTTGGTTATTTTTGTTTTTATCTATATAAATCCCTAAAAATACAAAAGATCTTGTTTTTCCAGGGTTTCTGTCGTTCACGGATGGTATATCTCAAAAGCTTCTGTTCCATGACACCTATTACTAGATACAACACAAGCAGGAATGCAACTCTGGCAGCTAACATACGTCGGTGTACTGGGATCCCCTCCACAAGTTTGAAGAAAGTGAAGGCTACAATTAATGGTAAAAATCCTTCCTCAGACTGGTTCTTGTCTTCTTATCAATGTGATGTAAACTTCAGGAACCTGGTAAAAGAATTCGTCAGCAAAAGAAACAGCTTAAAATCTCGGATCGCTACATCCTTAGAAGATATAATTCACTATGACCGAATGTTGTCTCAGTCTACAAACACTGTACGAAAACTGGAAAAAAAAAACTTAGTAAGTTGACAGTGTTTTCAAAAGATTTGGAGGAGTTGAACGATCTCATTGTCAATGGATTCTTCAATAACGAGAAGGAGTTCTCTGAAGAAGCTTTGAAAGAGATTATTGATGCCTAGTATGTCTTATTTTTGGATTAGTTGGAAGAATAACTAGTGCTTTGAATAGCGATGATTGTGACTACACATAGCTATTTTTGTTTTCATCTTCTTATGTTTTTTTTAAGTTTATTGGTTTTAAATTCTAAAAATATTTGGAGGATGATGTTATTGCAGTATTTATCTTTATGATTGTGTGATATTGCAATTTGTTTATGGGATATGTATTGTTTGCGTCTGTGAACTTGAAGGTCCCATATTGCGGTCAAAAGTAAAGTCGTTCATGAATTAGTATTCGTATTGATGAAAGGACGAATGGACTTTTGACAATTACAAAAGTTATGCCTATGCAGTCATGTATTTGATGGGAAATAGGATAAAATCTTTTATTTGACAAGGATAAAGTCTATTATATCGTTATGATGGAAAATAGAATAGATCCTTGTATGTTATCCACGGTATTGATCTTCATTGATCCATCTTGCTATGTTTTACCGTGAAGGCTCCATTGTGTGTCTTATGTTGAGCACGATACAACTAAGTTGATTATTCTTATTGGCTTGTTGGTTGTTCCATAAGATAATATATGTTGAGCATTAGGAACTAAATTAATCAACCAGTTTGGTTATTTAGTTTGTACTCCATAAGTTTTCTTTCTTATGTCGAATACATGTACGGTTAAGGTTGTCATATTCTATGATGAACTTAGTCGTATTCCATAAGTTCTCTTATGTTGAGCCCAAAACAATTAAATTAATTACTTCGGTGATTAGTTTGGTTGTTTGTGTTCCAGTTAGATTAATTATAGGTTCTCTTGTAATTAATCTAGTTGAGTTTTCATATATTCTACAAATTCTTGTATTGAGTATATGAACGACTATACTAATCATGTTCTATTGGTTAATGTAGTCGTATATTCCGTAAGGTTTTCCTTATGTTGAGTATGTGAACGATTAAGTTAGTCATCTCCGCATGATTACCTTAGTCGTAGCTCCGTAAGTTTACTTATGTTGAGCACTTTCAATTAAATTGATCACTTTTGTGGTTTGATTTAGTTGCGTATTCAATTTGAATTAATCACGGGTTTACTTGTGATTAGTTTGGTTGAGTTTTGGATATAGAAAATCATTTCTATGGTTTTTGGTGTCCAAATTAAAAAATCCTTTTTTTCTTTCGAAATTAAGGTCGCTCTTTTTGTTCTTTCGGGAATGACGTCAAATGGGGGAGAGTTCTTTTGAACTTGTGCTTAATGGTAATATCTTGCGGGGTGGGCGGCTGTGGAATTTTATAGGGGTTATCTTGTATCTTAAAACTCATTGATGAATGAATTTAGCTTCGGCTTTATGATTGCATCTAAATTAAGTTGGTATGTATTTTTCTTTTAGTCTATGAAATGTCTCTTGTGGAAATTTCATTATGATCCCGTTCTTGTACCTTTGCCAATTTTATTGACAAAAAGGGGGAGAAATATTGTAGTTCACACTACAAATACATATGGTTTTCGGATCATTGTGTAAGGGGGAGTGGTTTCCATGATCGATATGGAGTATTGACTAAGGGGGAGTGATACATATCACTGTAGTATTATTGTTAAAGTCGTGATACAATTGGACTTTGATATTACATAATAATACTATATCACTGTATAATAATGATCGAGAATCTCGATTTCTCTCATTGTTAAAGCTACGGATCTTCAACAACGGTGATGCTAAACTTACAACCTTTGGGATCATTGGAGTACTTGGAAGGACGAAGATTTCAGGGAACGTTGAAGATTAGACTATGGAATAAGAGCCACTAAAGTTTATCTTTTTTGTATTCCATATGTATTAATAGTTTTGTTACTAAAATTGACAAAGGGGGAGATTGTTAGAGCATAGCTTGGTCAATCTCGCATGCGTTGCTATCTCAAGCATGTTTGTCAATGTTAGTGATCAAAACTATGAGTCTTGATTTCTAGCCTATTAGCTAAGTCTCGGACTAGGATAGAAAAGTGTAGTTGGGCTCAAGGACTTCATGGCGATTCAACGACAACGAGGAAGATCTATACAAGGAACCTTGGAACTTCATCAATAAAAAGGTATGTGGAAACTTGAACTTATCTATCACTCAAAATTTTGTCTCTTCTATCTCTTACTTCTTATGAGACAAAAGTCGTATGCTATATAGACTAGATCATATACATTTGATATTTCGAGCTGAGCATTCATTGCTTATCTTTATCTCGAAATTGTATGTTAGCAAAGGGTTTCGCTTTGATCAAGCTTATCTTCACCTAGTGACGAAAGTCATGAAAATTTTCAATCACTTTGAGAATTGATCTGACGTGAATCAGTCTGTGAATAACGGCTACATAGCGTCCTCTGAGAATGTCTCAATGATTGAAATGAGAGTTTAGATTACATAACCATGTATTCCTTGAACCGAAGTTTTCGAACTTTGTTGATCAAGAGAAATCAGGAGGATTATGGAATTGGCTTGCCAAGTCCGCGAACCCAGTCCGCAGACTCAGTCGGCGAACTGGCGGAAGTTCTCTTTCCGATAATTTCTGCTGAGTTTGGAAAACTCAACCGATTAACTTAAGTCCGCGAACTTGTTTGTGAGCTCAAGAGGTTATGATTTAAAGATGTGCTCTGAACATGAAACATTAAATTACTAAGGAATGCTTTATGCAAACCGTGGATATAATGTTCATGAGCCGATTCAATCGAATCGAATCATCTTTGTTTCAATTGTGTCTTGTGTAGTTATATAAGATCTCATAGCAATTGAACAACTCTTTAACTAGTTCATTTGAGTCAATTGAGCTAGTCATGATGAAGATGAACAAGGTTGATATGAAATGTTCATATGGTTAACCTTTTGGGTTACTATGTTGAACCAACATACACGTACACGTTTGGGCATGGTTTTCGCGAACCCAGTAAACGTATACCCAAGTGTGTGTGACAAGATAAGTTTTCGATGTAACGATTGAGAAATATTAGCTTGAATCTAAATCAGGTTTTCATCTAATGGTGAATAAGGATTGCTTTGTGCCTAAGGCAAAACCCTGATTTGAAGGTTATATAAAGGAGACATCTAGCATTGAGCAAACCTAATCCCCACACGTCTGTGTGCTACTAGTGCGCTCGCTAGAGTCGATCTCTATTAACCTTTGATTTTCTTCTCTAAAATCAGGTTAACGACTTAAAGACTTCATTGGGATTGTGAAGCCAGATCGATACTACTTTATCGTAGTTGTGTGATCTGATCTTGCATCTTCTATCGTACGAGTACAATCGATTGATTGGCTTGAAATCGTGAGAGTTCTCCGATAGGCAAGATAAAGAAGTCACAAACATCTTCGTCTCACTGTTTGTGATTCCTCGACAATCCGCTTGTGTAGTCAGGAAGGATTGTAGAGAGGTGATTGATTAATCTAGGATGTTCTTCGGGAATATAAGACCGGATTATTAATTGGTTCCTGTTTACCTTGATTTTATATCTTAAGACGGAACTAAACCTAGGGTTTATCAGTGGGAGACAGTTTTATCCTTTGATAGACTTTTCTGTGTGAGACAGATCTGTTTATTATCAAGTCTGTGATTTTGGGTTACATCAACTCTTGGTTGTGGGTGAGATCAGCTAAGGGAATCAAGTGCGCAGTATCCTGCTGGGATCAGAGGCGTAGGAGTACAACCGTACCTTGTATAAGTGGGAGATTGATAGGGGTTCAACTATAATCCAGCCTGAAGTTAGTTTGCAGTAGGCTAGTGTCTGTAGCGGCTTAATACAGTGTGTATTCAATCTGGACTAGGTCCCGGGGTTTTTCTGCATTTGCGGTTTCCTCGTTAACAAAATTTCTGGTGTCTGTGTTGTTTCTTTTCCGCATTATATTTTATATAATTGAAATAGTACAGGTTGTGCGTTCGTGATCATCAATTGGAAATATAACCTTTGGTTGTTGATTGATATTGATTGATCCTTGGACATTGGTCTTTGGTACCATCCAAGTTATTCCTTGTATTTGATAAAGGCTCGCTATTGATTTTTGAGTAGAAATCAAATCAAGAGAGAGATATTAAATCCTTGAGATACTTTTATCTAGATTGAGTCTGACTGTCTAGTTGATTCTCTAGCAAAGTATTTCAGAGTTAGTCCATACAGATTGCTAAGCGAAATATTGGATGGTGTTGTTAGACTCCCGCTTTTTCAATTGGTATCAGAGCAGGCAAACACGTTTAAGACCTTACAAGTTTGTGCTTGTAGCGATATGACTCTATGGACAATAGTGTTATCTCAATAAATGCACCACCAGATCCAGGGATTTCAGAATTCTCTTCCATGACTGATTTGATAAAATCTGTAGAAGAAATTCTATCTAAACCTCCTTTAAAATCCCTTGAAGTGTTTTCAGGGCTTGAAAAGAAGCTTGAGAGATTATCTCTTGATGTTGAGTTATACCTCCAGAAAGAGCAAGAATCTCTTGACAGGCTAAATCAAGTTATGATGAATAATATTCATGTTAAGGTTGATATTGATTTACTAATCAGTGAGAGCAATGCTCCTCCTCTGCGTAATCCAATTAGTTGTGATAAATTAAACGAATTACAAGAGGATTTTAAATCTCAGTCATCTGAGTGTATCACCTCAAAGCATGAATTGATTTGTTGCTCAATTCCTGATACTTCCTATCAAGATAGTAGTATTGTCTTCTTTTATGAAGAATCTAGGATGTCTCTTTTTATCAAAAGAGTTTCCCTTCGAAGTACTAAAAACTATCTGCAGAAACTGTTTTTTATAAGTTGGAAAACAAGAAATCAGAAACACAACTCTTTTTGGATTCTCTTGAAGTTCTTTGATAGACTTATAAAAACAGTTCCCTGGGTGTTTATCAACACTACAAGATTTAAGAGTTGTTGGAAAGAAACTCTTTCTTGGTTCCATGGTGAGCAAGACATTTTTCACCTCAACACAACTTGTTTGTGTTGAAAGTGCATCCTCACCAAGAAATTCCCTGCTATGTATACGGTGAGGGAAGCACAACAACTAGGGCGCACAGATTATTTTTGATAAGGCTGTAGAATTCTATTGGACGTTTCTAAAAAGGTATGTCTATAAACTTGAGAAAGTTTTATGTTTTCATTACTTGTTTGAGTACTTATAATGATCCATGTACCTTGATTATCGTTCGTTTCTACCTAACTTGATATGTGTTTAAGGTTCTTATATGTGTAGGTTTGAAAATAATAGTTCGAGATGTTTGGACTTCATGGTAGACATATCAAGTATGCATAACATCTTTAAAAATCAAAATCCAGGGGTTTAAGTCCGCAAACCCAGTTTGCAAACTGCTCAAAGTCATGAAAATTCGTTTGTGAACCCGTATGCATACTTGACTGTAGACGTCGATATTCGGGAAACTTGTTTTGGCCGTATTTTCTTCGTCCGAACTCGGAATGACCTCATTTTTTTTGCATTCTATTTCTTTTTGAATTCTCTTCAAAATGGAGATTAGAAACCTTGAATTTGGATGAGTTAAGATTGGTATTTGTCATGTCTCTTGTTTTTGAGTGTTTTGCTCCATTTCGTCGCACTTGTTCCACTTCTTGGACTTTGGAACTTGGATTCTTGGAGTAATACTCTTCTAAGATAATTTATAGCTTTTAAAAGAATGTTGTTCGTGAATCACAAAGAAGGAAGTTCAATAATGTACATTAGTACGCATTGCTATGCGATTCTTGAATGTTCACAATCATCCTTTGTGAACTATGGTGCATGGTCGTTAATGACATTGTATGTTCTTCTTTGTGAAAATATTTTTATATGCCTTTGGTATCTATTCTTGGTGTAAATCCGGGCGAAAAAGATTGATTCTACCCTCTAAGGACAAATCTTCTTATATACGCATTACGAGTTTGTCTTGATGCCTAGGAAACTTCTTATGAGAATTTATTCTTGTTTTGAGAAGGATTACTAGAGTTTGGAATAGCCATTATTGTGATTAAACATAGCTATGTCCAACGTTGTCATCTTCTTATTTTTTAGGTTTATGGTTTTTAAATTCTAAAAATACTTGGAGGATGATATTATTGCAGTATTAATCTGTTTTGAAGCATTGCAATATTTTTATGGGATATGTATTTTTTGCGTCCGTGAACTAGAAGCTCCCATATGCGGTCAAAATTAAAGTCGTTCATGAATTAGTATTCGTATTGATGAAAGGACGAATGGACTTTTGACAAATACAAAAGTTATGCCTATGCAGTCATGTAATTAATGGAAAATAGGATAAAATATTTTGTTTGACAAGGATAAAGTCTATTATTTCGCTATGATGGAAAATAGAATAGATCCTTGTATGTTATCTACGGTATTGATCTTAATTGATCCATTTATTATGTTTTACCGTGAAGGCTCCATTGTGTGTCCTATGTTGAGCACGATACAACTAAGTCAATTTTTCTTATTGGCTTGTTGGTTGTTCCATAAGATGATATATGTTGAGCATTAGGAACTAAATTAATCAACTAGTTTGGTTATTTAGTTTGTACTCCATAAGTTTTCTTTCTTATGTTGAGTACATGTACGATTAAGGTTGTCATTTTCTATGATGAACTTAGACGGCGTTCCATAAGTTCTCTTATGTTGATCCCAAAATAATTAAATTGATTACTTTGGTGATTAATTTGGTTATTTGTATTCCAATTGGATTAATTATAGGTTCTCTTGTAATTAGTCTAGTTTAGTTTCATATGTTCCACAAATTCTTGTGTTGAGTATATGAACGACTGTACTAATCATGTTCTATTGGTTAATGTAGTCGTATATTCCATAAGGTTTTCCTTATATTAAGTATGTGAACGATTAAGTTAGTCGTCTTCGTATGATTACCTTAGTCGTAGCTCCATAAGTTTACTTATGCTGAGCACCTTCAATTAAATTGATCACTTTTGTGGTTTGATTTAGTTGCGTATTCCAATTAAATTAATCATGGGTTTACTTGTGGTTAATTTGGTTGAGTTTTGGATATAGAAAATCATACTCATGGTTATTGGTATCCAATAAAAAAATCCTTATTTTGGTCGCTCTTGTTGTTCTTTCGGGAATGACATCAAATGGGGGAGAGTTTTTTTGAAATTGTGCTTAATGGTAATATCTTGCGGGGAGTGCGGCTGTAGAATTTTATAGGGGTTATCTTGTATCTTAAAACTCCTTGATGAATGCATTTAGCTTCCACTTTATGATTGCATCAAAATTAAGTTGGTATGTATTTTTTCTTTTAGTCTATGAAATGTCTCTTGTGGAAATTTCACTATGATCCCGTTCTTGTACCTTTGCCAATTTTATTGCCAAAGGGGGGAGAAATATTGTAACTCACACTAAAAATACATATGGTTTTCGGATCATTGTGTAAGGGGGAGTGGTTTCCATGATCCAGATGGAGTATTGACTAAGGGGGAGTGATACATATCACCGTAGTATTATTGTTAAAGTCGTGATGCAATTGGACTTTGAGGTTACATAATAGTACTATGACACTGTATAATAATGATCGAGAATCTCGATTTCTCTCATTGTTATAGCTACGGATCTTTAACAACGGTGATGCTAAACTTACAACCTTTGGGATCATTGGAGTACTTGGAAGGACGAAGATTTCAGGGAACGTTGATGATTAGACTATGGAATAACAACCACTAAAACTAAAATTGACAAAGAGGGAGAATGTTAGAGCATAGCTCGGTCAACCTCGCATGCGTTGCTATCTCAAGCATGTTTGTCAATGTTAGTTATCAAAACTATGAGTCTTGATTTCTAGCCGACATAGCTAAGTCTCGGACTAGGATAGGAAAAGTTTAGTTAAGCTCAAGTACTTCATGGAGATTCATCATACAACGATGAAGATCTATACAAGGAACCGTGGAACTTCATCAACAAAAAGGTATGTGGATACTTGAACTTATCTATCACTCAAAAGTCTATCTATTCTATCTCCTACTTCTTATGAGACAAAAGTCGTATTCTATATAGACTAGATCATACACACTTGACATTTCTAGCGGAGCATTCATTGCTTATCTTTTATCTCGAAATCATGTGTTGGTAAAGTGTTTCTGTTTGATCAAGTTTATCTTCACCTAGTGACAAAAGTCATGAAAAGTTTCAATCACTTTGAGAATTGCTCTGACGTGAATCGGTCTGTGAATAACGGCTACATAGCGTCCTCTGAGAATGTCTCAATGATTGAAATGAGAGTTTAGATTACATAACCATGTATTCCTTGAACCGAAGTTTTCGAACTTTGTTGATCAAGAGAAATCGGGAGGATTGTGGAATTGGCTTGCCAAGTCCGGGAACCCAGTCCGCAGACTCAGTCCGCGAACTGTCAGAAGTTCTCGACCGAGAATTTTCGCTGGATTTTCCAAAACTCGTTTGTGTGCTTAGTCCGGGAACTCATTCCGCGAACCCAGCCCGCAACTGGCGGAAGTTCTCTTTCCGAGAATTTCTGCTGAGTTTGGAAAACTCAACCGATTAACTTAAGTCCGCGAACTTGTTTGTGAACTAAAGAGGTTATGATCTAAAGATGTGCTCTAAACAAGAAACATTAAATTACTAAGGAATGCTTTATGCAAACCGTGGCTATAATGTTAATGAGCCGATTCAACAGAATCGAATCATCTTTGTTTCAATTGTGTCTTGTGTAGTTACATAATATCTCATAGCAATTGAACAACTCTTTAACTAGTTCATTTGATTCAATTGAACTAGTTATGGTGAAGAAGAACAAGGTTATATGAAATGCTCATATGGTTGACCTTTTGGGTTACTATGTTGAACCAACATACACGTACATGTTTGGGCATGGTTTTTCACGAACCCAGTAAACGTTTACCCAAGTGTGTGTGACAAGCTAAGTTTTCGATCTAACGGTTGAGAAATATTAGCTTGAATCTAAATCAGGTTTTCATCTAACGGTGAATAAGGATTGCTTTGTACCTAAGGCAAAACCCTGATTTGAAGGTTATATAAAGGAGACATCTAGCATTGAGCAAACCTAATCCCCACACGTCTGTGTGCTACTAGTGCGCTCGCTAGAGTCGATCTTCATTAACCTTTGATTTTCTTCTCTAAAATCATGTTAACGACTTAAAGACTTCATTGGGATTGTGAAACCAGACCGATACTACTTTATCGTAGTTGTGTGATCTGATCTTGCATCTTCTATCGTACGAGTACAATCGATTGATTGGTTTGAGATCGTGAGAGTTCTCCTATAGGCAAGATAAAGAAGGCACAAACATCTTCATATCACTGTTTGTGATTCCTCGACAATCCGCTTGTGTAGTCAGGAAGGATTGTAGAGAGGTGATTGATTAATCTAGGCTGTTCTTCGGGAATATAAGACCGGATTATCAATTGGTTCCTGTTCACCTTGATTTTATATATTAAGACGGAACAAAACCTAGGGTTTATCTGTGGGAGACAGATTTATCCTTTGATAGTCTTTTCTGTGTGAGACAGCTCTGTTTATTATCAAGTCTGTGATTTTGGATTATAGCAACTCTTGGTTGTGGGTGAGATCAGCTAAGGGAATCAAGTGCGCAGTATCCTGCTGGGATCATAGGCGTAGGAGTACAATTGTACCTTGTATCAGTGGGAGATTGATAGGGGTTCAACTATAGTCCAGTCCGAAGTTAGTTTGCAGTAGGCTAGTGTCTGTAGCGGCTTAATACAGTGTGTATTTAATCTGGACTAGGTCCCGGGGTTTTTCTGGTTTTGTGGTTTCCTCGTTAACAAATTTTTTGGTGTCTGTGTTATTTCTTTTCCGCATTATATTTTATATAATTGAAATAATACAGGTTGTGCGTTCGTGATCATCAATTGGAAATCCAACCTTTGGTTGTTAATTGATCCTTGGACATTGGTCTTTGGTACGTCCAAGTTATTCCTTGTATTTGATAAAGACTCGCTATTGATTTTAGCTTGAGTAGAAATCAAATCAAGAGAGAGATATTAACTCCTTGAGATACTTTTATCTAGATTGAGTCTGACTGTCTAGTTGATTCTCTTAGCAAAGTATTTCGGAGTTAGTCCATACAGATTGTTAAGCGAAATATTGGGTGGTGTTGTTAGACCCCCGCTTTTTCAATTCACTCATTCAAAGATAAGATAATCGGCCCAACAATACTGAAGTAAGTGACTCTACTTTTGCCTTGTCGAACGAGCTTTACAACCAAATGAAACACTATATTCAGAATTTGGATGGATCACTCCAAGAGATTCAAAGAGGTACTTCCAACGTAATAAAGGGAATTGATGAATGCAAAGAGGAAATGGACAATTGTGTTGAAAAGGACCAACCTTTAGAAATATTTGATGACATTAGTGTAGTTGACTCAACTATTGATCTTTATAATGATCAAACACCTATTAAAAAGGTACATGAGTATGATGAAACTAGTGTTTTACATAACTTCCTTGCAACAAGGTTTGACTCTACTGATGACGAGTGTGTTGAGAATGAGACCGTTATAACCAATATTGTAGAAGACCCAATTGAGCTTGCAAAGGATTTTAATGATGATGTTAATGCCGAGACTTTAGTTAAGTTAGAAATGGTTGAAGAATGGTTGCAAGGGTTGATAGAGGACCATGATATACAAGAGGTGAATAGTTCACTTGAATTTTTCAATGATGAAGAGGATTCCGTGCTACAAGAGATTGTGCGAGGTTTGTCTAACCCTTTGCATATTTATTCTTCTCCTTTACCTCTTATTGGTTTGAATGTATGTGCTTTGAGAGTATTGTTGAATGACTTTATTTCGCGATATCCTCCATTAGAGATACTTGATTCTCTTACTATGCAGGTTTTGGAACAAGAAACCGTGGAAGTTCGTGAATTCTATATTCTTTACCCACTTCCAAGTGTGGACAAGAATAAGTGTGGGGGAAAATTTTATCGGTTAATAGCTTCATTTATGTTTTATATTACTAATATTTATGTGACGCTAGTGTTTGCGAACCAGGTGCTCTGGGTGGATCCCCAACTTTTCCGATTATTGGTGTATGGAGAATTCGTCTTGCAAGTCGGGCTGACGACTTTAAACTAAGCGCTAAATGGGAGGCAACCCACTGGTTTTGTGTATCTATCTCTATCTTTTTATTTCTCAAGTCTTTTATCTTTATTTTTTTATTTTGGATATTTGCATATCAAAACTCCAACTTTTAGACATTTTTGAACAATTTAGAATAAACACTAGCCTTTCTAAGTAGATGGAATTTTTTCTTGACGATGAGGTATATATTGGCTGAGTTGGGATTAGATGCTAACTAAATTGCTTGTTTAGTGTTTATCCTCTATTGTTCAAAAATAGCTATGAGTTGGAGTATCAGTTTTCATTATGCATTTTGTTTTCTTATTGTGTGTATATATCATGTTACGAATTTCCCATCTTGAATTTTACTTTGATTGACTAAATTTTACATTAAGGACAATGTAAAGTTTAAGTGTGGGGGAGTGTTCTCATATAGACTTTTAAGCCTTGTTAGTTTTCCCTTGTGTTTATTAAAAAAAAAAGTAGAAAAACTAAAAAAAAAAAGTAAAAAGAAAAAAAAAGTTGATAAACTCCTAAGTCTAGAAACTTGTGCCTTACACTAATGGAAACATCATGGTTGTAGGAGTTGAGGAACCCATTAGTAGAGTCTATTCATATAAAAATAAATAAAATATAAAAACAAATAACATGATAGTTGTCACCATATCTCGGAGTCTTTACCATATCACGTTCTATTTTTATTTTTCCATATTTATCTATTGTTTCTCTAAGTGATTTGGTGGGGCACCAGCATCGAATTGTTATCACTGGTAGGATGAAATAGAGTGATTGAGTTACTATATATATATATAAAGAAAAAGAGACCATACCAATTTGACCAAACAATGTACATATATAGATATATATATATATATTAAAAAAAAGATTGACACTTGGATAGCAATATGTGTGTGTTCTCCCTGTCTCTGTCGCCTAAACAAGCGTGGAATGCAGGATCCATGGGAATTACCATGTAATCTGCTGACAAGAATCATGCGCTTGGATCCAAAAGATCCAATCATGTTGTCGATTTGAAAAAAAAGATAAAGAAAAAGAAAATATTATTATTATTGTGTTGAATAAAATCGATCACTGGTTCCCTTGTATATATCAGTGAATTGATCTAGAATTAAGTTTGTCGACCGCTGGTTCCCTTGTATATGCCAGTCGTGTTGATATTAGTATTCAGACCAGTAGCTCAATCCAATAGGATTTTTAGGTTTGTTTTGGCAGTGACTTCAGACAGATATGAGAAATACCGTTCACCTTAGTCAACAGTCCGCCACCATCTACTTTCTATATCCATCTTCTTAATCTTTTCATGTGATTGTGGTTGATTATATTTCGAGTATTGTGGTTGTGTTCAACTTTCAGAATAAAGCTATATCACTAATTTATGAATTGGACTTGAAAGTGGGTACTTCCTCTTGTAGTCATTGATAGTATGCCAATTAATAAAAATATTTAGTGTCATTCTTAAATTTTCACAGGTGGCTGGAGTTTGGAAGTATAGGTTTTGTAGGTACACCTCTTGTAATCCTTCACGAGACTATAACTCGTCCACTAGGGACACCTAGGGGTTTAAAGGATTGTTATACATGCTAAGTGTGACCGTACCCTCGACGACACGGGTTGTATATATGTTTTAGAATAAATTTTGTTTGATTTGCTCGAGGACTAGCAAAGTCTAAGTGTGGGGGAATTTGATAGGTGTCGTAAACACCTTAGTTATTATCTAATGTTTATGCTTTCTTTTCTACTTTTCTTGTAAATTATGTATCTTATGTTTGATTTTGAGTTTATTAGGTGCAATGGAGTCATTTGGAGCTAAAGGAGGAGAAATCACTCATTTAAAGCGAAAAGCGCAAAAAGATCAATTCACAGGCGATATTCAGAGCAGACTAGGTCGTGCAACAGGAGGTATGCAGGAAATTAGGAGACTGACAGTTGATCACAAAAGAGAATAGACATGTCATTTCTCTGGAACCAACAAGCCATATACGAAGTGATTAGCCGTTATCCAGGAATGCAGGGTGCCAATATCGGTTTTAATCATTACATCCCTAAAACCTGGAGGAGAGTTTCTCATCATTCATTTCTTTTGCATCTGAAATTGAGAAAAGGAGGCGATGTTTTGTGTCCATAGAGATGCAGAAATTCATATAAAAGGGAGATCGAGAAGATGATGCTATCATGCATTTATGAAGATGAATTAGGGTTGGTGATTAACAAAGAAAAAACTGATGTTGTTGGGTTCAGAGAGGAATGGCGGAGGTCGAAGAGATGGGTTTATGTTGGTTGAATCTCGTGGGTCTGAGAATGGAATTAATTGAAGAAATCTGGAGCAGTTGAGTTATTTCAGACTTGGGTTTTCTTTCTAAAATTAGTTAGCAGTGAAGATGGGGGTTGATTTAGGGGTGTGGTTCACATTTGAAGCTGTTGGGGTTGCTGTCAGAGAAGTGTTGATGATGGTTTTCTGATGCAGTGTTGCAACTAAATGAAGAAGAAGGGTTTGAATCTGGTGTTATGTCTGTGGTTAATTAGACAAAAATGGTGTTCCAGTAAGTCAAGAATCTGAGAAGAAGATGTTGAGCTGCAACTGAGATTTGCAAATGAAGAATCTGAAATTAGAGAGAGGGTGATGAAGATTTGGGAATTAAGATAAAATTTATGGGGATAAAGTTCTCAGGCAAGAACTCAATTGAAGAGAAAATGGGTTGTGCTAGACTTGGAACAATATTGAGAGATGCAAAATGGTGAGATTGTAGCTCAGATGGAGTTTGGTTGTGGGCAGATTAAATTGGTGCCAATGGCAGTGACGAGCATATGGAACTGAACTAGAGGAAATGATAATGAAGCTGCAATGAAGTGAATGGAATGAGGAGCTGAGTCTGGTTATGGTGGTTGGTTGCAGTTGCAACTGGTGATGCTGCTGCCAGGGATTGGCAGGATGATTTTGCAGCTGCAAGATAAGCAAGAGAAGACAGAACCAATGCTACTGAGGTTTGAGAAGCTACAATTTGCATTGATGTAGCAGTGTGTTGCTTCTGAGAAGGTATAGCCGTGAATGACCATTGCAGGCTGAGAAGATTATTGCAGATGGAAGGACTTAATGGATTTGGATTGCAAGGAAGAGCTGATGTTGTAGCTGTGATGTTTCTGGTGGTGCGAAATAACTGAACTGAAATGGAACTGAGTTGTAGAGGGTAAGGCATGAGCTGAATAGTTTTCATAGACGACTGTGTAGGAACGAATGCAGGATTTGAAGGGCCTAGAATCGGCCGACACTGATCAGAAATTAGTCAAAACCCTACCGGAATCGGCTATAGCTGAGTTGACTCAATGAGTTAGCCGATTTGACTCATATGGACTTGGACTTGGGCTTGACTCATGGGTTGTTTTATCAGGAACCAATTTTGGCAGATGGGCGTGGCTCAATTTTAGAGATCGGTGGAGAAAGACAAAGCATATAAAAGGAAGCTCTCCTTTATTCTCTAATATCTTTATCTTTTCTTCTACTTTTGTTCTAGGGTTTAGAGATGGAAACTCTTCTCTTTATTCTTTTTATGAACTCCATGAGCATGAGTACTTAATTTTCTTTTGGTTATAGATTAGTCGGATTTCACATAACATGGTTCTTTGATTCAATATATTAGTTTTGTCTCGTATTTATCGTTCATGATTCTCTGAAAATATAGTTGTATGATTGACGTATTACAACATGATTGATTGTTTATTTTTTTAAAGTTGCAAATTGGTAGAACTTGTAATCACATCTATTGCTAGTTTAGGGTTAATCATCGAGCGACAATCCTTGAACACAAGTAGCATAAATATGGTGAAAGCTTATAGTGATATATCCTTGTAATCATATGTGAACCATGACCTTTATTCGAATTGTTTGCGCAATGTATTTCAATTGCATTGATTAGTCTAATTTTATGAATCTTAATGCTTCATGGGAATTGAACTTGATTAGCACAAGGTGTTAGGTTATTCATGGTAGATATCATACTTGCATCGTTTTACATGTATGTGTGATGAAATCAGGAAATTGCAGGATATTCTTTCGATTAGGAATCCTATGGATTTTGATAATGAGAGATTAAGTATCAATTCTAGTTATTAAGACAAGAACATGTTAGTGAATGAAAACGAAATCCTGGACCAATACTTTCACATATTTATTGATTTGCTTGTTTTATTTTCTTGTTTTACTTTTATTTATTTTAGTTTACATAAATCAGAAAATCCCCCTATTGTTCTATATAGGAAACCAATACATATTGACAACCTAAGTCCTCTCTGTGGGAACGATCTTTTCTTTCCCTTGCTTCATTATATATTTTGAGTAGTAAGAAAGTGTAATTATTTTTGACGCCTACGACAGCGATCATGTAGCATGATGTTTTTTTGTTTGCACATGAATACTCTTTTAATGAGTTTGGGCATTTTGGTAATTTCATATTTTTAAATAGTTTATCCAGAAAAATAATCACCAGCTTAAGTAGTTAATTAACAACCCGGAACAAAATCTTTAAATAATCTTTTTCTCAGATATAGATAAATATTAATTGACAAAATCGTAATAAACCCACCATTTTGTCAGTTTAATATAATTCTTACTCGAGGAAATGACATGATTAGAAATATGACTTTACAGAAGAAGAAAAAAATGGCAACACTAAATAAAAGAAAAATAAAAAATGAAAAGATAGAAAAGAAGAATAAATGAAAAAAAGAATAAACAGTTAGATAGAAAACAAGAATAAATGAAAAGAAGAAAGACGTTCATTGTGTTTCTCAACCAAATAGTTAGATAGAAAAGAAGAATAAATGAAAAGATAAAAGACATTTATTGCGTTTCTCAACCACCCCAACATTGAAATTGAGCGAATTCAACGTAGCAAAGAGATGACAACACTAAATAAAAGAACACAACAATAGAATTATAATAATAATTAAATTTCAATGATACCGATTAAAATGTTCCATTTGGTAAGGGCTACAACATTCTATAGGGTTATTACCAGAAATATTAATCAACATGCAAATGCTTCCATTGTTATCTGTGAGATGTATACACTAGTACTAATTCACTAATTAGCAAAATAAATAAATTATTTGATCATTTGGTTCTCCTTAACCAGTGAACATATATTTGTTACATACTGATCATGAATATGGCCATTTATAAAGTAAATAAGGCTCATCCCTTCCCGTGAAACCATATATTCCATCTGATCGAACATCACATTTACACCACTCCTTGCATCTTTTAAAGTCCCTTTTAGCTTTGTAAACCTGAAATACTTTTTTTCTATGCTTACCATTCTCGTTCCATGGAAAGTTACACCAGTAAAGTGTGGCATCAAGATAATTAGTATAAAATGACCACTCCCAAGCTTCACGAAAAGCCAGATAACGTTCACCAAGATTATCATCCGCAGATTTTCAATAGAAAGTAAGCGTTATATTTGGAGATTAGTCATTCCTCACGACTGCATGCGTTTTATTGTTATGATATCCGAAGCCATTCGTTACCGACGAAAACCCAAACAATATTATTAAAATGACAAGAAAGAATTTGGAAGATACAAGACCAATAATACCATTGTACTGAAGAAGAAACAAGCCATTTTTTGTTGGTTTTGTTTTGCACAAGAAATGCATTTATAGTATTTTGTAACTTTGAAGAGAAAAGGAGCAAACATGATTAATATTCTAATTAAAGGCCATTAATCCTGTTTTGTCCTCTAATAAGATGTCATGTTACTAGGAAATGACCTTACGGCACGGGTTATTTCGCATTATCCTAAGTTTGGCATCAACTTTTTTCTAATATATTAATGTTTTCTTTTAATTTCCGTATTTAAAATTCGTACTTATCTTTTATTTTCTTGATATATATATTAATATTTTAATCATGCGTTTTGGTGGAATAATCAGGCGTATTATTACAAAAAATTCACCCAAATTTGACATCTATACAATATGTATATAGTGTTGTTCAACATATCTAGAGATTGCCGGTTTTAGACTGACTAAGTGGTTAACTCTTATCAGTATCATCATAATATTGAAAAGTCAAGGGATCCCTCTTGCGTAGAAGTACACGACAGTAATCCGCAAATGGGTGAAATGCTGATGTGGTTGAGGCAATTGGGATAAAGAGAGTAGATTTACTGACTACTTCAACATTCAAGCCACCACCAGAAGTCATAGTGTCAGTTGGAAAACTCTAGGAGTTGTATCCATGTCAATGACTTCATCACCTACACGTACTTGAGTATCTTACACTACATTTGGAGTATCACTTTCTACCACTACATTCTGCATAGAACGACTTCTCAGATTTCTTTGACTTTTTCCACTTCTATGACTTCCACGACTTCGCGACTTGAACCCCTAAGAGTCCTCTACCACCAAGACTTGAGCGTACATAAGGACTCGTACCTCTACCACCATGGCTTGGACCTGTACCATCATGACTCGTGCCACCATGACCGGAATATCCTAGGGTACTCATGTCAAACATCATACTTTGCCTCACTTATTGCATCTTACTCAAGTGGAATATCTGAAATCCATGTAGTAGATCATGATAATCATTCAACTAAGTCTGATACTTCTCCAATGTAGCATCTACCTAAGTATGGATAAGTCCGTTTGAGTTCACTATCTAGGAACTATCAGAACAGTAACAAATCTCCTGACATAGATCCAAGAAACTGGTGGCGTAGTCGACGATGAACCCGCTTGACTCGAAAATAAAAATGTGTTTCCCATCTCTGGTGGAGGTTGGGAAGATAATAATCTCCAAGTGGCATCCTACCTACATCTGCATAATCCATTCAACCCAAATTTTGCGGTTGCATAGCAATATCGGGCATGAAAATAGTGTTAAACCAATAACGGTAGTCATCTCAAGGAATCTTGGTTCATGGATCAAATTTTTAGCTTCTTCCCTATGTAGACCATCCCTTATCGATTTCTCTCAGTCATCTCAAGATATCTCTTCACTTGGATAGGGGTTGATGGATATCACCATTCTTTCTGCAACTGAAGAAGTAGTCTTTCATCGTAATATCGAACACCCTTTCAAAAATAGGACTGTATAACACAATCCTCTTATGGATTAGCTCTTGCATTCTCTGGGCTTCCACTTCTTCAAATTAAGGAAATTTTGCATACGACACGGAAACAAGGTAAAGGCTTGTTCTACACAACTGTTGAGTCCTCTAAACAATCACAACATGTAGACCATCTCCAATATGTTCTTTTTGCCAATTTTCTGCTCGTACTTCTGTATGACTAGAAAAATATTGGTGTTATTGTGAAGAAAAGATTCACAAACACGAAAAATATGTATACCACCATTATTGAAAATATTGTTGCTTAGTACATTTATCATGTCAAAATAATAAATAAATAGTGCGACAAATATTTGTTTTTACCCCCCCCCCCCCCAGAAGACATTGCTTTCTTTTGACACACGTCAAACACCTACCGAGGGTTATATAAAGTTATGATAAAATTGGACCCCCTCATTCATATCTGGGTGGGTGCTTTTTCTAAATCTTCGTCGAATGATTCAAGAAAACCAATTAACACTACCGAGTTAGCATTTATTTGTGTATATGCTTGACTTCCTTCCAGATCATTTGAGTATAAAGGAAGTTTATCTTTCCATCTATCTTTCGATTTCCATTTTAGTTTGTTAAATGGAAGTACATTTCCTTCACATGGAATTCTCGTCAACATGTACAAATCCAACGGTGTAACTTCTATTTAACAACATATTCATAATCATAGTTTGTTCATTTAATAAAACTAAAAACAAAATCTAAAAAGAGAAAAAGAGAAGAAAAAAAATCTAAAAATTTAATTACAAGAAAAAACAAACTTACCACATTAAAAATCTTTGAAAAAGAAAATATTTGTAGTCTTCAACCATCGTTCGAATATAACTTGAACTATTTGAGCCCCATGATTTCTACGTTGTATGTCATATAAACGCCACCAAGTATATCTTTGGGCTCTGTCTTGAAGAAAAGTGGGAAGTACATAGAGATAATCTTCGTACACCAAGGATGTGCACAAAGATTATCTCTTTGAACTGAATTAAGTCGGTCTGGATGACCAGATATGTGCACAGAAAGTGCAACATCGCCAGCTAGTTGTCTAACATGTTGAAACTCATATTTTTTACCCCAACACATAGTTTACTCCACCGGTTGGGGTGCTAATAGATCCTTTGACTTTAGGGTTCCTGAAACTGCAATTAGGGCATGATGTTGTTTCTGATGGGTTGTGGTAATTGATGGAGATAAATGGTGGAGATTCATGGGCATTATGAAGTTCAGAAAGTTTAGAAAGAATGGGTTCTGTTCGAATTGGATCTGGGATCTGAATTTGAGTTGCAGGCAATGAATTTGAGTTATGAATTGATAGTATGAATTGCAGGGGCTAATTTGGTTTGCATAGATGATGTTGTTAAGTGGTGCCGGTGAAGATGCAGTTGCAATGCTAAATGGTTGAGGCTGATGTTGTTGTTAGTTTGCAAGCAGCTGCAGCAATGGGTGTTATGGACGTTATGTTGTAGTTTGGTGGTGATTTACAAGATATGTTGCAGCTGAACTGAAATGGGAGTTGCAGTGGTGGTTGATTTCTTTATTCAAGTTGGTGATGTTCTTAACAAAGAAAATGGAACTGAGTTTAATATTAGTGAAGGCAACGATGGCTAATTTCTAGGCAGCAACATCAAATGGGCTCCGGTACTGGAATTGATTGAGCAATTGAGGTGTATATGCTGGATGATTTGAATTGGTTATTTGTGAGGATTTTGGTTCAAAGTGCTGCGACAGATTAATGGAGATGAGTTGAGAAGATACATATGATGGAGAAACGAGATAAAAGGGTGGTGTTCGGGTATCTGGAGTTTGGGTTTGTGGTAAATTTCTTTTGTGAACTCGTGGTGTTCGATTGAGAGCAGTAGGCAGCGAACATAGGAAATTAGTAGAGTTATGTGTTGGTTGAATGGCCGTGATTAAATGGTAGTCGTGAACGGAAGATGGCAGCAAACAAATTTCCTGAGATGCTGTGGTTGAGGGAATTACAGATGCACTTTGAATTTATTTAGGGGATTTTTTGCTTGTTGTGCAATTGGTGGAGGTGATTGATCGAAATGGAAGTTCGAGAAGGAAATGAGAACGGGAAGAGGCTTAGATCGTCATGGAACATCATTTGGCTGCAACCTCTTATTGGTGGTGGCTATATAGATAGAAGATGGAATCAAACTTGGGTTAGTGGTAGTCTGTATTATGCACACTTGAATTAGTGATTGTCTATATCTGGCGGACATTTCTACTGTGATCGTTGGGTGAAGATGAGATGATGTGATTCAAGTGGTAGTTATATAATGGTCAAATGAGTGGTGCTGCCATTGAGTTTAAGAGATGTTGCTGCTGCCGTTGAGTGGATGGGTTTTGCTTGAGAAGTATGTGATGTAATTTTCAACTGAAGAACAAGGAGAAGAGGATGAAGCTGTTCATTGAGAACAACGAGAAGTTGGTGCTGCAGTGAAGAATGAATTAGATGTATGCGAGGATTTGTTACAGGGAATTGGAGAAAAGGACTAAAAATGGTCTGAAAATTGCCCGGATAATGGACAGAACTCTGTCAGATTTTTCATGCCGACGAGTCGACTCAGAACCTGTGACCGATCCACTTCACTAAGTAAGATCCAGTAAGACCGAGTAAGGCAGCTAACTTGGCTGACTCTCTCTGCCTTGGCCCTTGACTAACTTGAGACCGTCTGTATGATAGTAAATACAATGGATCAGTGACGGAATAATCCGTTGAATGAGGGAAGATTCCAGTGATCGGTGGTGACTATTTTGGCCAGATTCCGGCGACGATAAATGCTATTCGGGCGATCCAAATATACTGAATTTTTTAATGAGTATTTCTCATGGGTTTGAAGACCTAGATTTGGAATTGGATGAAAAATTAGGCTTTGAATTTGGAAAGAGAAGATGGAAAAGTAATACTTTCACATTCTGTTTTAGGAAAGTGATACTTTCGCCTCGTTTAGGGAAAAGTGATACTTTCGCTCCGTTTTGGGAAAAGTGACATTTTCGCTCCGTTTCAGAAAAAGTGATTATTTTTCTGAAACGGAGCGAAAGTATCACTTTTCCTGAGACGGGACGAAAGTACCACTTTTTCGGAAACGGATGAAAGTATCATTTTTTCGAAACAGGGCGAAAATATCACTTTTCCCTAAACAGAGCGAAAGTAGTCGCAGACAAACCCATCTTCAGATTCTTCTTCGGTCGGCCCTCCCACCGTGGCAACGGTTGTACTAGTATATATGTATATAAATATAGAAGTGACATGGACAACACTCCAACCAAACACCTTAAAAATTCCAAAACTATCTATATATTTTCTAGAAGCCATATAAATTCCCTTAATCTAACGGGTATGGATGTCCAACGGATTTTCAAGGTTGCATAGGGGCCAATCCGTAATCCGTTGGATTTCAAAAAGCCCATTCACATCCAATCCATTAGCGAACCGTTCGGGCATCCATCCGCAAAAATATGATTGGTCCCGGTTAAATACACGGATTACGGGTAAAATGTTCACCCTAGTGTGACACAAAGAAAGAGACAGAGAAACTAGAGACAAAAGAAGATTTCTTATTAATGTGTGTAACAAGAAGGGAGAATACAAACTCTATTTATATAGGCTAGACACAAGGGCATCTAAGTAAAATAAACGTAAAACCCTAGATATTCCATATATTACAACCCGTGCAATAACGTTTATAACACTCCCCCTGATGACCACTGTGTCTAAGTCACAAAATATATCAGGAAAATCAAGAGAGAAAAAATCTGAAATGTGTGAGACTCAGAACAGTGTTGGACACGCATATGCTGCCTCATTAAAACCTTGACAAGTAAACCCAGTGGGACAAACCTTGACGAAGGAAAGAGTACAACGCGTTTAAGTCCTAATGATTCTCCCCCTGATGGATACTTCAACGAAATCTTGGCATACAAATATTTAAGTCGACGCTTTCCAATCTTGTGAACTAATTTCTTGAGTGTAGAAGTTCGTAATGCCTTAGTGAAGAGGTCTGCTAGATTGTGATTTGAACGTACTTGTTGGACATCAATCACACCATCATTCTGTAGATCATGTGAATGATGTGCTTTATTCGATCACCTTTGGTAAATCCTTCCATTAGTTGTGCAATGCAAGCAATATTGTCTTCGTATAATATTGTTGGTGAATCTTTAGTTGAAGGAAGTCCACATGATTCTTGAATATGATATATTATTGACCTTAACCAGACGCTCTCACGGCTTGCTTCATGGATTTCTATTAGTTCATAATGATTTGTAGATGTAGCTGAAATTATTTGCTTTACTGACCGCCAAGATATAGTTGTGTCTCCATAAGTAAACAAATACCCAGTTTGTGATCGTCCTTTGTGTGGATCTGAAAGATAACCTGCATCTGCGTACCTAATTAGTTTTGACTTAGATTCATAAGGGTAAAATAAACCTAAATCAATAGTGCCACTAAGATAACGTAATAAGTGCTTGATTCCATTCAAGTGTCTTCGTGTTGGAGCAGAACTGTATCTAGCTAACAAATTAACTGAAAAAGAAATATCTGGCCTTGTGCAATTTGCAAGATACATAAGAGCACCAATTGTACTTAGATATGGCACTTCCGGACCAAGAAGTTCTTCACCATCTTCTTTAGGTCGAAATGGGTCTTTATTCACGTCAAGTGATCTCACAACCATATGGGAAGTCAGTGGATGTGCTTTGTCCATATAAAATTGTTTTAAGAGTTTTTCTGTATAAGTAGATTGATGGACAAATATCCCATTTGAGACATGCTCAATTTGTAAACCAAGGCAATACTTAGTTTTATCAAGATCTTTCATCTCAAATTCTTTCTGCAAGTAAGCAGCGGTTTCAGTGAGTTCTTTTAAAGTTCCAACAAGATTTAGATCATCAATGTATACTGCAATAATAACAAACCCAGAATTGGATTTCTTAATGAAAACACATGGACATATAGCATTATTGGGATATCCCTCTTTTAATAAATATTCACTGAGGCGATTATACCACATTCTTCCAGATTGCTTTAATCCATATAGAGCTCTTTGAAGTTTTATTGAGTATATACTACGATCTTTGGACTTGTCTGCTTCAGGCATACGAATCCCTCGGGAAGTTTCATATAAATGTCACTATCAAGTGACCCATAAAGATAAGCTGTAACTACATCCATAAGACGCATTTCAAGCTTTTCTGAAGCTGCGAAACTAATAAGAAACCCGAATGTGATGGCATCCATCACTGGAGAATAAGTTTCTTGATATCAATACCTGGTCCTTGTGAAAAACCTTGCACAACAAGTCGAGCTTTATATCTCACAATTTCATTTTTTTCGTTACGTTTTCGTAAGAATACCCATTTGTATCCGACAGCTTTTACATTTTCAGGAGTTACAACAACAGGACCAAAGACTCCACGTTTTACTAATGAGTTGTACTATGCTTGGATTGCAACCTCCCACTTAGGCCAATCTTTTCTACGACGACATTCTTCGATAGATTGTGGTTCAAGATCATCAATATTTTCAATGACATCCAAAGCAACTGTGAAAGCAAATTTACTATCAGGAATAATTGTATTCCTATCTCAGTTTTATCTTGTACCAACATAGTTTATAGAGATCTCATTATTTTGAGGTACATGTGCCTCTTCAGGTGCAACTCGTGTATCAGTATTTGATTGATCAATCAATGTTTCAGAGAGAATGGCTTTTTCCGGAATGCCAACTACTGATCTCTTTTTCCGCGGAACTAAATCCTTTGCACCAAGAGGTCTTCCACGCTTTAAGCGTATCGTGGACTGATTATCATGATGTCCTTATGGGATACTTACTCTCGCAGGAGTATTTGCAGCAGGTATATGTGATTTTGTTACCTTACCTGTATCAGTAAATGTATCAGGCATTTGGTTTGCAATATTTTGCAAATGTATGATTCTTTGAACCTCAAGTTCATATTGTTTTGTACGAGGATCAAAGTGGGCTAATGATAGTGTATTCCATGAAATTTCACGGCGTTCCTCAAGTTTTGGCTTATCTCCCCCTAACGACGGGAAATTTGATTCATCAAATTGGAAATCAGAAAATCTTGCTTTAAAAATATCTCCTGTTTGAGGTTCTAAATACCGAATGATAGATGAAGAGTCATAGCCAGCATATATGCCGAGTCTACGTTGAGGACCCATTTTCGCTCTCTGTGGTGGAGCAATGGGAACATACACAACACAACCAAAAGTTCTAAGATGAGATATATTTGGTTGATGCCCATATACGAGTTGTACATGTGAGTATTTTTGATAGCTGGTTGGTCTTATACGGACCAATGCTGCAGCATGTAATATTGCATGACCCCATGCTGAAAATGGCAAGTTAGACCTTAAGATTAATGATCGGGCAATAAATTGTAAGCGCTTAATAAATGATTCCGCTAAGCCATTTTGAGTGTGCACGTGAGCGATGGAGTGTTCAACATCAATGCCAATTGACATGCAATAATCATTAAATGTTTTAGAGGTAAATTCACCAGCATTATCAAGACGAATAGTTTTATTAGGAAAATCTGGAAACTACGCTCATAACTTAATAATTTGTGCAAGAAGTCTTGCAAATGCAACAGTACGAGTAGAAAGTAAGCAAACATGTGACCATCGTGTTGAAGCATCAATAAGAACCATAAAATAACAAAATGGTCCATACAAAGGGTGAATTGGTCCACATATATCACCTTGAATTCGTTGCAGAAAATTAGGTGATTCGATGCCAACTTTCATCAATGATGGCCTAATAATCAATTTTCCTTGATAAAAAGCGATGCATGGACAATCATTAAATGATAAGACTTTTAGTCTATTTAGAGGATGTCCATATAAGTTTTCAATTTATCTACGCATCATAGTTGATCCCGGATGACCCAAACGGTCATGCCAAAGTTTAAAAACACCGGGATCAGAATTCTTAGGATGACTCACAAGATGTAACTCAATAAGGATAATATGATACAATCCAGAAGACAAAGCAGGAAGCTTTTCTAATACTTGTTTCTTTCCCGAGACAATGGTAGTAATACACATATACTCTATGTTGGCCTCATTTGTCGTCTCAATATGATACCCATTAAGACGAATATCTTTAAAACTCAACAAGTTTCGGTTAGATTTTGTTGAAAATAGGGCATCATTAATATGGATTTTTGTACCATTAGGTAACATTAACAAGGCTTTTCCATAACCCTTAATAAGTTTAGAGGTCCCTGATATTGTACTAACAGTAGCCGCAACTAATGTTAAATGGGAGAAAAACCGTTTGTCACGAAGAATTGTATGTGTTGTAGCACTGTCCACAAGACATGTATCTTCACCGTTTGTTGTAAACTTGCCATTAGCAAAATCCACATATTCCTTTAGAAAAAAAAAAGAAAAGAAAATAAATTGGTTAGACGGCATAGCCAGACATGACCAATAAATAATTAATATGCGATAAGAAAAGATACATAAAGTACAGAAAGAATGAGAAAAAAATTTGTGATAGTATATTATCATGGATACCAGAGTTCCCTTTATAAAGAAAGAAACATATATTTTTGGAAGTTTGACTTCTGTGTTTTGGCTTGGATGGATGTGTAACATAATTACATGAATTGTAAAATATTTTCACCAAACCAAGAACCTATCATCTTCTTTGTCTTGTCAAAGGAGACAGAGAACACATAAGGAAAAGAAAATAATAACATGACAAATATCACATGAAAATACAAAGGGATTGTAGATCTGCTCCAGGTTAAAAAATAACAAACAATAATAACCTAATGATGTCTAATATGTAAACTGCAGGCACCACAACTTTCGGTGAAAACAACAACAAACGATATAAGACAAAATAGACTACAACATCAGGTGTCGTATGCTGTTTAGTTGTCTACGGGTCCCAATAGCATCGATTCCTTCTGTTTCTTTATTGAAAAAACAAATAAATTATAGTCTGATATCTCGTGGGTACTCATCGATATCAAACACGCGTACCAAATACCCTAACGAAAAGAAAGGAAAACCTAAAAAGGTAAACCGTAAATAGCTGTACTGTTTTTATTTCTTTTCTGAGAACAAATAATGAAACGAAACTAAAATCAATCAATCATCACGCAGTACGCAATGTACGTGGATGTTTTTGATCGACAAAAGAGAAAATAAATGTTTTTTGCTTTTTTATACGACTACCGATCGATCAAAATCGATAAATATAAAACAAAAAAATATAAAATAAAAATTAGGATTTTAAAAAATTACCGATTAGCTAGTAGAGCTTCGTTGCTGATTAGGTAGTGTGACACGAAGTAAGAGACAAAGAAATTAGAGACATAAGAAATTTTTTTATTAATATAATAACAAAAAGGGAGAATCCAACCTTTATTTATATAGGCTAGACACAAGACATCTAAGTAAAATAAACGTAAAACCCTACCTATTCCCCATAATTCTTACAGTAAAAGAGGTGGTAGGTGCAGCAAAACCCCCTTGAAACCCCTAAAAACACAAATCCTACTCCTCTTTATCCTTTTCCACCACCACCGTTGCCGCCACCCTCTTCTTCCCCAACAACCCATTTTAAATTTTCTCCTTTGCCCTTGCGTATTCGTCCCCACATTAACTACCCATCAATTTGCCCTCCAGGT
The DNA here is from genome assembly GCF_003573695.1 of Papaver somniferum. Lineage (NCBI taxonomy): Eukaryota > Viridiplantae > Streptophyta > Magnoliopsida > Ranunculales > Papaveraceae > Papaver > Papaver somniferum. The sequence goes on from NC_039358.1 coordinate 43,804,701, forward strand.
TGAGGTTGGGCAACAAACCCAAAAATGGAAGATAAAAACCCAAAAATGGAAGATAGAAGAGGAGAAGAAAATCATTCAAATCATTCTCCAATATTTAGTTCCAAGCTGGAAAAAATGCAGGGTCTCTCGGATGAGTACTCAGGTAACAATTGTGCTTTTCAATTGAGAGTTATACATCTCGCTATACTCATTCAATTTTAATTTTTATGCAAGCTGTGTGAATTCAATTTAACTTTTTTTTTGTTAGCTGTTAGGGTTTCATTGTTTTTTTGTGAACGGTGATTTTAATTTTTTATTTTTCAGGTCGTTGGGAGAAATGCTGGGAGCAAGGAGACACGGGATGGGATTTGGGTCAGCCAACGCCTGTACTGCTTCAACTTCTTGAGAAGGAAACCCTTCCCAAAGGCAGAGTTCTAGTGCCTGGATGTGGGGCTGTGAGTTTCTTATTATCAAACTTCTCTTTACAACTTTAATGTATTACACCTCGCAGTTTAACTTAATTTGATGAGAAATTGTGGTCACATACTATTCACCCGGGATAGTAGCTACAGATACATCGTGGTCTTATAATTCTGTAACTTAAGTTTACAATTTGTAGATTTAAGTAGCTACAGATGTTTTCTTCCCCTTACATTTTTCGTTGCTTACAGAATATTCAAACTGGCAGGGGCACGACGTGGTTGCAATTGCAAACCCTGAACGCTATGTAGTAGGCCTGGATATATCGGAAACTGCCATTAAGAGAGCAATAGAGGTAAGGGTTGCATACGGGATAATTAGATATATGTGCATGATTAGTGCTTATGCAATTACTGTACGGTATTGTTCTTTTTTAGATTTAAATAAAGAATGTAAATATTTTGTGGGAGAAGAAGTGCGAGGTCTGGATGATTATATTACCTTCCACTGTTACTGATCTGTAACAAGCTTGGACAATTGTGACTTAATAGATGAATTTGTCACCTGTGCCCATCTATTTCATGCTAAGAATAAGAGTTCATGTATCTGCCCAAGAATTAGTACGTATTCGGAATGTGGTGTAGGACTAGAAAACTTGAAATCAATCTCAGATTACTGGACTGATTAACTATGCCCATCTATTTCCTTTATTCTACTGATTCTTGTCCGCTAAGCACCTTAGTTTTGGTAGATCTCGGTTCCTTCTTTTGTGTCATTAAATATCACCTACCTAACCTTCTGTGAGATTGGTCGCTAGATATCTTCTTCATCGCCGAGTGCCAAATGTTTTGAGTTTGTAGAGGCGGACTTCTTCACCTGGCATCCAACTGAGATGTTTGATCTCATATTTGATTATACGTAAGTCGATAATATATCAACTTCTTTCATTCAGTAGATTGCTCCATGTTGCTGACGTTAATATGGATCTTTATAGATTTTTCTGTGCAATTGAACCTCGCACGAGAGCATCTTGGGGAACACGAATGCATGAGCTGTTGAAACCAGATGGGGAGCTCATAACTCTAATGTATCCTGTAAGAGCAAGGACCCATTTATTGCTCATAATATATCTGTCTAACTTGAGTTTTCTCAAATGATAAATATAGTCTATGAAAATTAGAAAATCTGAGAAAATCTGAGAAAATCTTACATGCTTTTAAATTAACTGTAGAATGTTCGTTTTTATTTTAATTGCAGACTAATGATCGTGATGGAGGTCCACCTTTTAAAGTTTCTGTGGCCGAGTAATTTCTAAATTCAGTTTTTTTTCTTTTAGTTCAGTGGCTCTCTTCATGTTTTTTTTTTCTCATACATTACTTACTACAGCTTGTACCAATAAATGAGTGTTTATGTTCTCTTGGTATCATCTGATTAAATTATGAATATTTTCATCTATCTGCAGTTTTGAAGAGGTTTTGCATCCCTGGGGATTCAAGGCGACTTCTATTACAGATAACGAGCTAGCTGTAGGAAAACGAAAGGTACGTGACATAGTTCATATTTTTAGGATAGAATTCACTGTAAGGTATGTGATCTCAATGCCAAACATCCAACTATGGTAAGGTGCGACTCTTACCACTGCTGTCATGCAGTTATTCGCGTGACAGCATGTCTCTGTCACTAATGTATGTCAAGGGCGGGGGAACTGGTACACCACCTCTCTACGTCCTGCATTAAAACCAGGGTTTGGGATCATCAACCTAGGTTACCTAGCATAATAAATATCAGTGCTGATATAGTTAGATGGTCATAACTTTCTCTAAAGAAATCAAGGTGGCAACAACATCAATTTTGATTATATGGTGTGTTATGTTGAGGCTCATGCCTAGTGTGCCATATTATGCTCCCATTTAAGTTTTGTATAATTATATTTAAACAAGAGAAGGATTCCAATCACATGCCCAAAGACATTTACACTTTGTCGGGCCTATGGCACCCAAATGAGAATAAATTTGAAGCTAATTTTTGGTGATGATGATTTTCCATTATGTATAACATCCTTAAGAAAATCAGCATATTTTCTAAAAGGTAACAGCATCATCTACGAGGAAGTTTGGAACCTCCTCCTCTTAACTTAGTAGGGTAATATAATCGCTAGCATACTAAATAACGGCTCTAGATCAAGTGAACCCTTCCTTAACTTGATACGATAATAGCATACTGTATAAGCACAAACTAACATATGCCGTACCTGAAGGTCCTGAACTGCACACCATAACAGAAAGCGTTTCAGTTAATATTAGGTGTGGACAACAGCATTCTGTTCCTGATAGTATTTGCAGAAACGACTGAATATGTTTCTCGTGGTACTATAATATTATTATTAAGCTCTGTAATCTGTTACTTATTTATTGATTTGGAGTCGTTTTACACATAGAATGGAAAAGATATACTCCGTACGATACAACTATTATGACTTCTGATTGCACAAATGTCTTTACTAGGGATAACAGAACTTGTTGTTTTCGCTTTTGCAGGGCAACGAGAAGCTTGGGAGATGGAAGAGGTGTCATTAAAAATTTCTCTCCATTTTGCACTAATGGAAAAGAAGAAAGCTAGTAGTACTCGCTGTATCTATCGTAAATATTTCATCTATCTTGGCTCGTATACACAAGCAGAGATGTGACAATCACAATGACAACCATCCTCGGATGATACAATCCCCATTTGAAGCTGTGAGAGAGTTGTGTGAGGTGTAACCTGAGTGTTAGAATAAACATTTTTATTTTATGTTTTTAGCTGTTACAGTTTTCTGCAGCTGTTATGACAGAATTGTTCAGTTTCAATTCTGTTATCTGTTATACACCTCTCTCCTCCTTCATCTCTAGTGTACTCTGTCGCCTGAATAAGGCTCTCTTCGTTGTACTTGTAATCCTTTGTTATCGAAATTAATAAAATATTTTGATACTAGAGTTCTAAATCAGGATCTGCTGACCGGAAGGGGATTGCAAACAAAATAATATAGTCACAGATGATGAATTATCAAAACTTAAAAATAATAAATAAATTCCATTGAAATTTTAATCAAAGTGCTAATGCAAATTTCTTATAAACACAAAAACAACTAGAGACAGCTAAGACTAGAAAAAGACTGTTGGAAGAAAACTTGGATGCTGAAGAAGAAGTAGGAGAATTAGGCATCCCCTCCTGCTGCCTCGGTAGAAGAAGTAGGTGACATAGTCGGAGTCGAAGCTGGTGCCGATGAAGCTGAATCACATGATACGGCTCCATTTATGTCTGCTCCTTCATCATATGGCCATCCATAACCGGGTACGACGAAATAGCCAAGACCAAAGGCTGGTTCGGTCCTAAAATTCCTAATATATTCAGAATTGGTAGCCATAATATCAATCTCGAGGCCGTTCCTACAGTCAACAGGATTGCCACTGATGAAATACTGGTGGCCTACTTTTGTTATAATCAAGTTGAGACTGACCGGACCAACCAGCATCATCACCAACATTCCAAACAATACCATTCACCATTAAAGGAACCGCAATAACCAAAAGCAACAAGGAAAACAAAAACTTGCTGTTGAAACCCATGACTGAAAAAAGAAGAAGCTGAATTTTGTTAAGTAATCAGAGAGTAATTCGAGAGGAGAAAAGAGATCGTGTGTGGGGATTAAGCACAGGCCATCAGGGGTATATATAGGGCTTGGTTTTGGGGATGACCTGTGATGCTCTAAACGGATTCAGATATCCTGTTTTGCTAGAAATTGGATCATAGAGCTTGGTTTTGTAATACAGTATATTGTTGTAGTCGAACAAATTAAGGATTCACAATTCTAGTAGCAGTAGGAATCATTAGGATGATCATAAGAAAGGAGGTTCCGCACTGTTGTACTCTAAAACGGATATTCAGAATTTCTAGTCTTGCAACGAATAGGGGAGAATCATAGATCTTGGTTTTGGTATGACTTGGTGGTGTGCTCTAAAACGGCAACGGAGGATTCAGAATATCAAAACTAGACACGTCTTGAACACGTGGAGATTGCGGTGATCTGCCGGGAGCTACGTAAGTTGATTGGTCGCAGATATGGGAATAAGTTTGCAGTGGAATTGCTCCAATATACTCCGCATCTGTCAGGTTTGGCTTTTAACCCATATTAATAGTTAACTTGTATGTGTCATTTGGTCTCCTATCTTAGTATTCTTGTTTCTTTGGCTTGTCATCAAAACTCCCGCAACTTTCTTTGAAAGACGTCAAGTTCAGATAGATTGATGAAAGAAAATTGCCTTGACTCATGTTAGACATACGTAAAAATGATGTTAAACTGATCGTTGTGGGGCTATAAATTTATGCAAGGAATAGTAATATAGTCTTGTCTTGCACAAAAACGAAAAGAAGTAAAAATAAATGGTGCCCTCACGCAGGATTGAACTGCGGACCTTCAGTTTACAAGACTGACGCTCTACCACTGAGCTATAAGGGCAGGCTTGACGTATTTACGAGAATTAAACTAACATCACTTACCAAATGCTCTCTTGTTTCGAAGAAACTGTCGCTCTGGAAAGCCAATAGGAATAGCGACTGTAATTTCAATTGGAAAAAGAAAAAAATATAAATGAAACAGATTCAACATTGTTTCTCGAATTGTGCATTATGGATGCATGACAGATCTTCTTAGTTGGGCAGTGAAATTTGAGGAAGCATTCACGTAAATTACCAGTATATGCCGAGGAAGCCAAATGCAGTTATATGGGGTGCATTATTTAAGCACATAATTAAAAATAAAAAATAAAAAAAATTCAATCACTTCAAAATTCATTACTGGATTTGTAGTTTAACGATGCACATATTTTTACAGATTAATGTTACCGAGCACTTTTATGCGGTGTGACCCAATGGTATAGAAAAAAGTGTGTTACATTGTCCACGGAAAAGTTATCTTTGCGAAATTCCCAAAGAATAAGGTCGCGTTTGGTAGCTTGGATATCCCCATTCTAGGATGGGTTATCCAGATTAAACGGTTTTATTGTGTTTGTCTCTCCTAAATTCTAATTTGGGATAAGAATAACAAAACCCACCGTGATTTTCGTAGCCTCAAAAAGTACGATTAAGGTATTCTCTCGAATACCTGTTTTTCTCATTTCCTCACCAAGAATAGAATGGCACAATCCCACTCTGAAACCCACGAATTCCAGTACAACCACTAAACCCACGATTGAGATTTTCATACTTCTTTTCCTCTATATATACCGATGCATATCTTCATCGTTTACATCGATACAAGGTACTCTTCTTTACATCTGATTCAATTTCTATGATTCAATTCATCCTAGTAATTTCTATGATTCAATTTCTTATCATGCAAATCTGATTTGCAAGTTGCTATAAAATCTGATTCAATTTGTTTTTGTTTTTTACAGAGGGTTTTCATATCATATCTGCTAGGAATCAATTGCAAGTTACTGGTACCATATTCATCCTCTTTCTTTTTCTTATCATCTTTGTTGATGCATGAATATTTATCCATCTTCTTATTATTGTGTATGTTGTCTTTTGTTTTTTTCAATTGCATGTTGCTGATATCATCTTCATAGATTAATGATTTGGTTTTTCTGTTGATAGTGGTTTTTCTTCTCATTACTACATATATTTTCTTTTGTTTTTATCAATTGCATGTTGCTGGTATCATCACAATTATAATGATTTAGGTTGTTTGTTTATAGTAGGTTGGTATGACTTATATTTGGGAAAGATTTTTTAGTAGATTTGGTTGAATCAGTAGGTAATTCATTTTGTTTATGACAAGCTTTGTTTGAGTAATTACTAGCTTCCCAAGTTCACAGGGTTAAGCTTTGTTGTGCGGCCAAGTTTCCTGAAAATTTTGTTTAGCAATAGCTTACATATTCAGTTGATTATAGAATATGGAGAGTGATCAATCATCCAACCCCCAAACTGGAAGGACAACTTGGACTCCTCCCATGGATAGACTATTCATAGGTCTAATGGAAGACCAAGTACAGAAAGGACAACTACTCGATGGTCAATGCAACAAATATGCTTGGACACACTTTGTTGATAATTTCAAGCAGAGTTTTGGTTCTTCTTTTACCAAGGATGTGTTGAAAAATCGTATGAAAACTTTGAAGAAGAACTATGTTGCTGTGAGTACTCTTAGAGGTCAAAGTGGATTTGGATGGGATCAGTCGCGAGAAATTGTGATTGCTGATGATGTTGTATGGGATGATTATATCAAGGTTTGTAATTTATGTTATTCTTTAACAATTGAATGAATTTTGATTTTCGTTTTGTATTTAGAAGATATGCTAATAGGAAAATTTTATAATTCCACTTGTAGAAGCATCCTGATGTCAAATGCTGGAGGACAAAGACCCTTGCTCACTTTGATGAGTTAGCTATTATATTTGGGGATAATAGGGCCAATGGAAGGTATAGTCGTTGTAGGAATGACAATATTGTGCAAGATGATGATGACCATGATAATGAAAATTTAGATAACACGCAATCTCCAGATACCCCTCAAGAACAGAATGAGAATGGATATAAAATATAAGGATGAGGACTTGCGTACATCTGACACTCAAAAAAGAGCTCGAGCTTCAACAGGTCTGAATTCACGTCCTTTTAGAAAGACCAAAAATAGTACAGGAGAAGGAATGGTAGATGCAATTCAGGTAATGGCAGCGACTGTGAACAATGTTGCGACTAATAAAGAAGAAAACAAAATTTCATCATCTTTAGAGGCAAGTTTAGTGTCCGCACTCGAGGATGTACCAAATTTGGATGATGATACTTTTGTGAAGGCGCTAGATTTATTGGAAGATGAAAAGAAAGCTAAGATTTTCATTGCATTGACTGGGAACAGGAAACGACAGTGGTTGTTATCGAAGCTCAATATTCCCGCATATTATCCTTCCAATTTAAGTGACTAGGTGTCTGATAGGGTGAAGTTTGGCCACATAGTATTCTCAGGGATTTCGAATTACTAGGTTATGTTTAAGTTTCTTTTCATTTAGTAGTTTGTGTCAGAGATTTAATTTGGTTAATGTTTAAGTTTAGTGTTGTTATGGTACTGTAATAGTAGTTTTCCTTTCATTTTTTATGAACTATGTTCCTGCTCTATGAATTAAATTGAAATGTTTTTATTTTTAAAGTTTCCATGTTGATTTTTAGTTTTATGTGTGTTTTCTATTGATATAATGATTTTTAATCTTCTATATTCTTTCTGTTGGTAGGTACATATAAGATATCGTAATATGGCGAGTTCTGACGATGAAGAAGATTTGGTAGTAGTTGTAACAGCAGCCACAACAACACTAATTGCTGTTTGTTACCAATATTTTTTGGAGAACTATTTGTCTGTTTTTTTAATGATTATTCCTAGAGCATGATATTTAATCTCATCTGTGAGCATGACATTTTAATGATTATTGGGAACTATTTCTCTGTTTTTTTACACTTCCCATGTCTCAGTTGCTGGTATCTTCCGAGACCCACTTAATCTCATCTGTGAATCCATTTCATTGATACTCACGGGTGGATCTCAGAAAAGAGCTAATAACTCATGGGTGCCTCTCAGTTCAGTGGTCTTCCAAATGGTAAACGAGTAAAATACGGGAAGTAACAAGGGTTTTGGTTTTGGTAGTTACTGTTGGTTTTAGCACTGCATTGCAATAGCTGCCATTCCTATTCCTACTGTTGCAGGGAAAATTGTACAATGTTTGTACTTCATTTTAGAATGGGGAAGAAGATCCTATATGCAGTAGAGTCTATAATCACATTTATGTTATATCCACGAAGAGCTTGATTGATAATTTAGCCTTTTTTTGTTTGTACAGGTAAATTTTATCTCGCTGATGCAGGATTCGCCAATATGCCGCAGTTTATTACTCCATATCGTGGTGTCCGTTATCACTTGAAGGAATTTGGTGGAAATCGTCCAAAATATGCAAAGGAATTATTCAATCTCCGACATGCATCGTTACAGAATGCAATTGAACGTGCTATCGGTATACTTAAAAGACGCTTCACTATTTTGCAACTGCAGCCTCAATATCCATTCGAATCACAAGTGAAAATTGTACTTGCATGTTGCATCCTTCATAACCACATCCGCAGAGAGTGCATTAATGACTTGATTTTCGATGATGAGAACTTACAAAACCTACTAGAAACCGATCCAAGAATGCAACAAGACAGTGAATGCCCTACACTTGGGAGAAATAGACAACGAGAAGTAGCTTCAGAACTTCGAACTTCAATCGCAGATGCAATGTGGAATGATTATCAGCGTCGCCGCTGCGGCTAATGTTTGCATACTGTTGAGTTAGACTTCGATACTGTTATTTGCATATTGTTGTTTAAATTGGATGAGTTAGACTTGGATACTGTTATTTGCATGTTGTTGTTTAAATTCGAGAGCGAAACAAACATGATTCAAGTTATACTTATGATTTCTGTTGGGTGATTGAGATGTTAACCAAACAACTTCTATGTTAATCTGGGATAAGATAAAATTTGAGACAAACACAATTCAAGTTAACCAATTCCTAGTTAGATAACTGATATCTCTACTTAGGATATGTTGTTGGGTTTCCAAGCTGCCAAACAGACCCTAAGAGATCTACGAAAAGTAGCTCTTGATCTCGCCCTTCTGAATCTGCACGAGGTATATTGTTTATATTGATCTCTGATCTGTAGATTGCTTTATTTGTTTGCTTTTCTAGGTTTCTTTTATTACTGGAATATTTTCTCTACCCAGTGATTTGGCAATTCTTATTTAACCTAGTATGCATTAATCCCCTCAGTTGATATGCAACTCGCGCACTGCAATGTACTCGTCTATAAAGCTATATTTTAATGGTGCTCTTATCTTTAGAGTGTCTGTATTTATATTTTTTGTTACTGTCAGTCTCACATGTGTAAACTAATCTGTTCTGACCACTGTTGTTACTACACGTGTATAGTGTAGATTGGTTTGTCTATATAATTGTAATGTCATGACAGCTCCTGTAAGAACTTTGACTGCTTTTCATTAAATAAAATATTCATTTCTTTTCACCTGTCATTATGGTATCAGAGCAGGTTAAGATTTTTAAGCTATTTTGATCCTTCAATGGTAATTTTTTCTTCATCTTCAACAAAACTCTGTTTCCTTTTTATCTTGCGACGGTGATTCACAGATACAATCTTTGGTGAAGATTATTTTTCTCCGGTATTATTTGTTTCCAATTCTTGCGAACTTTCTCAGATCTACTTTTATTTTTTTTGAGCTTTTCAATTCGTTCTTTAATCAAGATTTACTCAAAATCTTGATCTGTTTGTTCATCCTAATCACTACTATCTTGATTTACTTTTCTTTTCTCTCAAATCTTGATTTCTGTTTTTCAATTTTATCTCAAATCTTGATTTCATTCAATGGATCAAAGACCTAACGTTCGCATTTCCACACTTCTGCTCAATACTATTGCTCATATAATTCCTTTGAAAATCAAGGATGATAGTTTCATCACCTGGAAAGCTTTAATGTTACCATTTTACAAGAAATTCCAGGTTGAAAAGTTCATCGATGGATCTTTTCCATGTCCTGATCAAGGAAACACAAGAGCTCAACTAGCTGAATATCAAGATTGGATTGCTGAAGATACAACTCTTCTTCTTTGGATTCAATCAACAATTTCTGATTCTGTTATTGGTTACGTTGCTGGTGCTGATACTTCTAGAGGACTGTGGCTTAGCATTCAAGAGAGATTTGCTCATACTTCTGCAACTCATGCGATTCAACTTCGTACCAAGCTTCAATCTCTCAAAATGAGCAGTTCTGTATCGAAATATCTAATGGAGATTAAAAGCCTTCAAGATCAACTTGCAGCTGCGGGATATCAAATTTCATACACTGAAATGGTGGTAACTATTTTATCTGGCTTGCCTCTAGAGTATCATTCCTTTGCTACTTCTATTCGAATTCGTAATCCTCCAGTATCTAGCAAGGAATTGTTCAATCTGCTCATGAATGAAGAAATTACTGTAAACAATACCAAAACTGATTCTGAAGCCAAAGATTTTGCGTCTCAACATTATCAACAGTTCAAACCTACTTCTGGTTACACTCCTAGACCTTCATACTCAAACTCAGGTTTTCATAGAGGTGGATCAAGAGGTCGTGGTGGTCGACATCCAAATCCCAATTTCTTCTCAAGACCTTCTTATGGAAGAGGCACTACTTCTGAAATTGAACCTCGTCAAATCTGCAAAGGTAAGAATCATGATGCTACTGAATGTCACCAGAGGCTTAATTTCTCCTATCAAGGCAAACCTCCACCAGCAAATCTTCAGGCAATGTTAGCAACTGCAGATATTTTTGATGATTCTCCCTGGTATGCAGATAGTGAAGCTAACAATCACATCACTTCTAATGATGCTAATCTGACTAATTCTTCTCCTTATGATGGTGCTGAGATGATTTCAACAGCCAGTGGCCAAGGTATGCACATCTCTCATATTAGCCACTCATTAAAACATGTGAATGATCAATCCTTTACACTCAATAACATTTTAGTTGTGCCAAAATCCTCTCAAAACCTTTTGTCAGTTCACAAATTTACCACAGACAACCACTGCTCTTTAACTTTTGATTCTTTTGGTTTTTATGTGAAGGACTTGACCTCTCAGAGGATTCTTTTGCAAGGACCACATAAAAATGGTCTTTACCCTATTCAATTCAATTCACACACTGCTCCTGCTGCATACTCCAGTTCTCTCATCACCAGTGATATTCTACACAAAAGACTTGGACATCCATCTTCTCAAAACTTGCAAAGACTCTGCCATCAATTACAACTACCTAAAGTCTCTAGCACACCTTTATTTTGTAATGATTGTAAACTGGGGAGAATGCATAAACTTCCTTTTAGTCTTTCTAGTACTGTTGCTACTCAACCTTTAGAGCTTCTTCATATGGACTTATGGGGTCCCTGTCATGTCAGTTCTCTTTCAGGCTCATACTACTATGCTAATATTGTAGATGAGTACTCCAAGTATTGTTGGATTTTTCCACTAGTTAATAAATCTGATTTTAGACAAGTCTTCATTAATTTTGTCACTGAAATTGAAAACTTCTTTTCTTTGTCTGTTAAATGTATTAGAACTGATAATGGTGGTGAATTTACTGACAATCTTCTTAAAGCTTATCTTACTCAAAAAGGAATTATTCATGATTTTTCTTGTCCCAAAACACCTGAGCAAAATGGTGTTGCTGAGTTAAAACACAAACATATTTTGGACATTGACAGAACTCTTTTGATTCAATCTGGTCTCCCTGCCATGTTTTGGGTAGAGACTTTTCAAACTGCTAATTATTTAATCAATAGATTACCAGCAAAAGCTCTAAACTTTGTATCTCCTTTTGAGTTTCTCTTTCATAAGTCTCCTAATTATGATTTTTTGAAAGTTTTTGGTTGCTCCTGTTTTCCATGGCTGAAACCATATACATCAAATAAGTTACAACCTAGGAGTAAGCACTGTGTCTTTCTAGGCTATAGTCTTTATCACAAAGGTTATAAATGCTATAATTTCACCACTGGATGAGTATATATCTCTAGACATGTCTTATTCAATGAATCCAGTTTTCCTTTCAAAACTTTTTCATCACTTACTACTTCTGCAACTGTTCCATCCATCATTCCTACTTATGATGCTTCTACTGCTCCTTCAATTCTTGAGTCAGTCCCTCCTCCACTACTCACGACCTCCACTCCCACTCCTACAACTCAAGTCATTCCTCATAATGATCATTCCATGATTACTAGGGGTAAGAGAGGTGTGTTTAAACCTAAAACTATGTTTGCCACTAAACATTTATTGCCTGCAGCTTACTTAAGTGATAAAGCATCTCCAGTTCCAACATGCTTTTCTCAAGCAATAAAGAATCCAAAATGGAAGGTAGCCCTTTTTCAGGAACATGAAGCTTTACTAAATGCTGGTACTTGGTCTTATGTGCCTTCTTCTCCTGAGCAAAATGTAGTTGGCTGCAAGTGGGTCTTCAGGATCAAATATAATGCAGATGTCTCACTGGACAAGCATAAAGCAAGACTAGTGGCCAAAGGCTTTCATCAACAACCATGACTTGACTTCACAGAAACATTTAGTCCTGTTGCCAAACCAACAACTGTGAGGATTGTTCTTGCTCTTGCAGTTCAATTCAACTTGACCATTACTCAACTTGATGTGAGTAATGCATTTCTCCATGGGGATCTGCAAGAATAGGTATTTATGGCTCAACCACCTGGATTTATTAATCCCCAATACCCCAATCATGTCTTCCTACTTCATAAATCCATCCATGGACTCAAGCAAGCACCCAAATCATGGTATGCTAAACTTGCTCAAGCTCTTATTTATCTTGGCTTTGTTACCTCATATGCTGATACTTTATTGTTCATATACAAAGTTGGATCATTCATCATAATTATCCTAGTTTAGGTGGATGATATCTTACTCACTGGCAATAATCCAACTCATATGCATAATATTGTCACTCAACTGCAAGCTAGTTTTCCCATCAAGGATCTAGGCAACATACAATATTCTTGGGCTTAGAAGTCAAGATAGATAACTTTGTTCTGCATCTTTCTCAATCCAAGTATGCACTTGACCTACTGAAGAAAATTAATATGACTGGAGCCAAAGCATGTTCTTCTCCTGCCTCAGAAACAGTCAAGCTAAGCAAATCAGATGACACTTTACTTCCTGATCCTTCAGAATACAGGTCAATTGTTGGAGCTCTTCAGTATTTGACATGGAACAGACCTGATATCTACTATGCTGTTAATCAAATCTGCCAATTCATGCAGAATCCTACCACTACTCATTTTGAAGCTGTCAAAAGAATTCTCAGATATATCAAAGGCACAATTGAGTATGGTATCAAATTCACAAAAGGTTCTTCTTTTTTACTGGGTTTTTCAGATGCTGACTAGGCAAGCAGTATTGATGACAGAAGGTCAACTGGTGGTTACTGCATTTTTATGGGTGATAATCCTATCTCATGGTCCTCTAGAAAGCAAAGTACAGTTGCTAGATTTAGCACTGAAGCAGAATATAGGACTCTAGCTCATAGTGCTGCTGAACTTGTTTGGGTCTGCTTTATCCTCAATGATCTTGATTTCCCACTACCTGCTGTTCCCAGATTAGGTTGTGACAACATCAGCTCAATCTCCTTAGCTTCTAATCCTATTCAGCACAGTAAAATGAAGCATGTTTCTCTAGACTTTCACTTTGTCAGAGAACTGGTACAATCTAAAGCCTTGAATGTTTTTTATGTTCCCACTCTTGATCAGGTGGCAGATATCTTCACCAAAGCATTACATGGTCCCAGGTTTGGCTATCCGAGAGACAAACTGCAAGTTCACAAATATGCACTTTAGTTTGAGGGGGGTAATGGTGCCCTTATCTTTAGAGTGTCTGTACTTATATTTTCTGTTACTGTCAGTCTCACATGTGTGTTGTACATGTGTAAACTAATCTGTTCTGACCACTGTTGTTACTACACGTGTATAGTGTAGATTGGTTTGTCTATATAATTGTAATGTCATGACATATCCTGTAAGAACTTTGAATGCTTTTCATTAAATGAAATATTCATTTCATTTCACCTGTCATTAGATTCATCGGATGAGCAACCTATTATCATTAGAATGGGAACAAAGACAAAGGGATTGAGAAACTGGGCAGCTGATTTGCCTCAGGATGTGTTGCTTTTAATATTTCTAAAGCTGGGTGCATTTGAAATTTTATTTAGAGCTCAGTTTGTGTATTCTGCGTGGCGAAAGCTTGTTGAGCAACCTCAACTTTTCCGTTCAGTTGATATGCGGGAAAGAACGCTGGCTTTTCCTCATGTTATGTGTAGTTGTAAGATTTCTTACAACTACACTCCACTAAAAATAATCCAATTTCTAAGTGATCATTATGAATTCTTATTTGACTAATTGAATATTGAGAATGTTTACAAGATAGATTCAAGTATTACAACAATTTTACTTGAAACCTAGATTCACTTTCTGTTTCTCTCTCTATTTCTTGATCAAAACTCATTCCAACCTCTCATAAGTAATGACCTCTCTCCTTTGTATAGAATTTTACATAGTGGATGACAGCTAAGATACCCACTATTTTCAGGATCCCTATGCGACACATTCACCCATATACAATCGCTCATCTTCGCATAACATACCTCCTCGTACAGTTCTCCACACTTTACTCGTGACTTTGCTGACATCATCTGGTGCGTCATCTCAACTTTGCTGTGTGCGATGCTCTTCCCTTAGGTTGTACTCTTTACTTCGCTTGATTACTAACGTGTGCGATATTTTACTCCTACATTTGCCTCTTCTCATATTGCTTATTCTTTAGAGTGAGCAATAAGAGAAATTCCCCTTTTGCAAATCACACATGCTTGTCTTTTGTCATTTTACTTTGCCGACAATCTTCTCTATTTCAAGCTCTCCTTATGTATGCGTGTCCTTTTAACCACTCATCTTTCGACACGTCCTTTTTAACCGTATGTTTTTATCCGTTCATTTCTTCGCATTAATGAGAATAAATCTTGAAAAACGGGTCGCTCTTCCCTATATATTATCTTCTACCTTTCTCCTTTTATTTCTTTCATTCTTCTTCACCTTCTCTGCAATTTTATACTCTTCATACCCATTCTTCAATGGCTCCTGCTGGTAAAAAGATGGAGATTGAATTTAACAGATTAAAAACTGACTTCAACCAGAGGGGTTACGAACTCTCTCTTCCTCCTTCATATAATTTCGCATCCAAACTTAATCTTGATCTAATCAAATCTGATCAATGGAATAATCAAAAAATCATCGTTGCGTTAGGTCAACTTCAATTTTTACCAATTACTTTATATAACCATGAGATTCCTCTCTTCTATAGAATTCTTGCTGATGAAAGATTCACACGAGGAATATTTCAATTGAGTGGTGATGCTATTAGGATACCGTTAGAGTATGCTCGTCGCGCAGCTGGTCTTGGAAATTCTTACCCTGATGAAGTGCGAAAAGAGGATCATCGCGATAAAATTATAGATCCTGCAGAGTATACTCTCGATAATTTCTTTAAGAACTATTACGTCACTGTTATGAAAAGTAACATGACTAAATGGGCTGTTCGCATAAGGAGAGTAGATGGTATCGCTGAAGATGAGAAAATTATGCGAGATGTTGATTGGAATTCAAACTCTAATCGCGCTGCTCGCAGATCCAATGATTCTAGTTGGCTTAATTGCCATGTTATCTTAGAAGGGTCCTTTGTATCTGGTAAAGCTGCGGATGGTTCTGACAATCCTCTACCCGAAGATTTCCTCTTTACCAACCTTGGGAATTTAAATTACTCGCAAACGAGGAAAAGAAAGTAGCGGTATGCGATCCTCATGATCCAATTTGTAAATTCTCATAACTTTCCTCCTCTTATTTTTTCTTTTTCGCAGGATGCCAAAAAGCCAATATTTCGCGCAAGGTATCAACTTCGCAGAATAAGGAAGTAAGAAACACTTTTTTTTTTAACAATATTGTTGCCTCTGTTTCTTATCTTGATTATTTGCGTAGGTGAATCCTTTGAATGACAAAACTTTAGGCAAAACTCTAGGCAAGAGCACTCCTAAGAAACCCATGTCAAAATCTGTATCCAAGAAAACTTCATTAAAAGATGATGTCTCTATGAAGCGTGCGAGATATGATTCTTCCTCAAGTTCGGAATCTTCAAATGGAGATACTTTTGTTTCTGAAGAAGAGGTATCGATCGATTCGTATCGGAAGAAGTTGTATGATCTTTTTTCTGGAGATGCTTTTGCTATTCTCGAGGATGATGAAACGAATCGTACCTTTAAGATGGTCTCAAAGATCTGTACTGCTCCTGATTTGGGGGATCGATCTCTTCGTGGAGCTGCCTCTGCGATAAACCCAGATTTTCAATTTGCGATGAATGGCTTGGTAATATTCTACAACATTTGTCTTTTATCTTTTCCTTATTATTTCTTATTTTTCTTATAATGCTTCTTTTACATTTCATAGAGTGCCCGCATATCTTATGCAATTTCTTTAGACAATGAAAGAAAGCTTCGCAAGTTGCAAGATGAGAATGCCACACTGAAACATGAGAAATCTATTCTTTCTGATGCGAATGTGAATCTTACAGGCAAGAATACGAAACTTAGAAATGAGAATTTAACTAATTGTCAATTGGTTCTCCAAATTCGAGAAAGAAACAAGGAACTCATTGGTATGCAACTTATATTTTCTCTCATTTTATTTTATACGATTGTTCGCACTTCTTACTTAATTATCTTCGCAGACCTGTATGACCTTTCGGATGAAGCGGCTAATCTTCCCGATGCTGAAATTCTTTTACAACACCTCAACTCCTCTTTAAATAATTATCCTACTCGAGGATTTGAAAACCTCATCTTAGAAGAGTTAAGATTAAAATATACTACCCTTAGAAAACGCCATAAAAGTGCATTATCCACTGCCAATAATTTTAAATGACGTTTTTATGAGGAGAGAGAAGCAATTCAAGTATTGGAGGCAAAGAAGAACAAACTTATTATTGAAAAAGATAAGATCGCTCTTAGGGGTGCGAAGGCACTAGAACAATTTCAAGAATCCATTATTGAAGTTAAAATAGAACGTGATTCAGCTTTTCGTGAGAGAGACACTCTTATTGAGGAAAAAAACTTAATTCAATCTCAACTCCTTATAGAAAGTGAAGCTGAGTTTAATTGGGCTGCTAAAGTTCTGAATGATGCTAGAAATAATTTAGGTGTAAATATTATCCTTCACACTGAGCATTCTACACTGGTCGCAGACATTATTTCCAATTATGAAGGTCATTTGTTGTTCTTTGATCTTCATTCATATTCTTTAAGAATAATTCTGTTATTTTAACTCTTTTGTCGATGCTTCGCAGAGAAAGAGAGGGAGTCTCAAAAGAAAGTTGCAGAGCTAGAAACTCGCTTGGCTGCTAAAGAAGAAGAATCATTCACTCGTAACTCAAAGTATCACAATTGAAGGGAAATTGGTTTAACTTAGTCCAAAACAACAGTAACGATGCTAATCGCTCTCGTGAGGCTGCTGTTAAAAGATTTTGTCTAGAGAATGGTATTCCTTTGTCGAAATACAGCTTTCCAGTGATTCATGAAAATGTACCCATTCCTGATATCCAAGTTACTGATGGAGAAGAAGATTCTGAAGAAGAATTTGGTGATTCTGAGACTGAGCGAAATGAGGGAGATGAAAATTGATTGCTTCTTCTTTTCAAATTTTTGTAAATTCTTGTAAATTCAGTCTTCATCTTTTTAATATAATTCTTCTTTTATTCGCTTCATATTTATGACCTCTTCATATGCATATAAGACTATCAAAATGGGGAAAACAACACTTCCTTTGCATTCCCATTCTTGCCTCTTGTTATTTGTCATATCTTGATAGACCAAATATAATTGCTATCCTTTATCAAAAACTTCTCTTGGTGAGAGTACATGTGAAACTTTATAAATAATTTCTTTTCTTATATTATCTATGAGGTCTTATTTTTGCCTTCCTATGTAAAGGTCTTATGTTGCCTCTTTTTATGTGCGACGAAATCGCATGCAGTCTTTACACCATAGTGTATTGACCCATCGATCTCGTCTTATCATTTCCTATTTGTATTATTTCTTCTTCAGTTTAATTCGCATAAATATCACAAGTCTTAATACTCGTATGAGTTACAAGTCTTGTGACATTTACGACTTTTGACTCAATTCAGCTCCCTAATGGAGGGTCCCGTCCTTATCTTCCCCCTGGTTTCCCCTTCAAGGAAGCTTACCTCTATCGGGTGAAGATTATGGCTCTTACCATCCAGTTTTTCAACAACCAGTTGATTTCGCAGTCTGGCATACACTACCTATAGGGTTTATGACAGCAAGACCGCACCCTAAGTGGGGTATCTTCGGACCGAGTGCATCATAGTCAGGACTTGTCAAGAGTGGCAAGGTACGCTCCAGACGCCCCGAGCACTCTTGACTCAACCGTGTACCTCGGCACCCTGATCGAGTTTCTACACTCCTTGGGAGAGCTTTTCTCACCTTAGTCTCTCAATCTAAGATTACTATCTTAGATTGAAAGTTTAAGGTATCTCTCATGGATGGGCATTATCGTTTTATTCTCACCCCAAATCTCCACAACTCAAGTTCCGGAGTCTGTGTAGCCTTCCCTTGAGTCATGCCTTCTAGGTTTCTCCAATTATGACGTGCGATAGGTCTTACTATATTGCCTCTTGCATATAAGCGAACTAGGGTGCACGCCACATTTGGATTCCTAGCCAATCTGATAATAAATATCATTTTCTGTAGCCTTTTATAAAGGTCTTATTATAAAGATTTCTCTTTTTGTTTTCTTATTATGGGTTTACCATACGAAACTAAAGTTTCTCATTCCAATCTTTTAACTCGTACATAAATGCTTTTATTGAATCATCTTGCTCAAAGAAAATCATATACACTTATCATTCTACGCATTTGTCTTCTTCACTTTTTGAATCTTCTTAAGTTCGCATATGTTTTTCAGAATATTCATTCGCATAACCATTCAATCGGTATTGTGAGAAAGTCATTGTGCCCTCCACCTTTTGATATTTCGCCTCTACGCTTTTTCTTTCCATAGAAATTGTGTTGCTAATCTTGATTAAAATTTTATTTGCATAAGAATCTATTCCAGCACCTCGCATCATTGTTTCCCCAACTTTGTACACCACATCAAACATCAACCATTAATCTCTCTGCTCTTTGACTGTCTGCTGCATATTTTTTCCAATTCCTTCGCTTGGATTCTCTTTCTTCGCATTTATCAACATCAGTTTCTTGGCAATTTTTATTTTCAACTGTGTCTCCTCTTATAATTCCAACGCCCTGAGGTAAAGGAAACTTGATGCACTGATGAAATGTTGATACAACAGCTAATATACCATGCAGCCATGGTCTTCCAATGAGAGCATTATAAGGCGACTTAACATCTACTACAAAGAATGTGATATCTGTTGGTAAATTTTGTAGAAGAATTCGCATAGTCACCTCCCTTTTTGGTTTATTCGCAGAACCATTAAAGCCAAAAATTTTGTATGTTGAAGGGATCAACTCATCATCTCTTCCACCCATTGTTTTATATGTATGATAAAATGTAATATCTACAGAACTTCCAGTATCCATAAGTATCCTATTTATCACCCAGGTGTTTTTCTCATTTTCTTCCTCATCTTCTCCCTGTTCTAGCGCCAAAAATGTAGTTGTAAGATTTCTTACAACTACACTCCACTAAAACTAATCCAATTTCTAAGTGATCATTATGAATTCTTATTTGATTAATTGAATATTGAGAATGTTTACAAGATAGATTCAAGTATTACAACAATTTTACTTGAAACCTAGATTCTCTTTCTGTTTCTCTCTCTATTTCTTGATCAAGACTCCTTCCAACCTCTCACAAGTAATGACCTCTCTCCTTTATATAGAATTTTACATAGTGAATGACAGCTAAGATACCCACTATTTTCGGGATCACTATGCGACACATTCGCTCATATACAATCGTTCATCTTCGCATAGCATACCTCCTCGCACAGTTCTCCACACTTTACTCGTGACTTTGCTGACATCATCTGGTGCGTCATCTCAACTTTGTTGTATGCGATGCTCTTCGCTTAGGTTGTACTCTTTACTTCGCTTGATTACTAACGTGTGCGATATTTTACTCCTACATTATGGACGGTATGGTCGTACAAAATCTGACAGAAGAAGCTGTGATGAGGAGCGGCGTTCAACTAATTGAATTGTCTGCAGAATGGGTGGTCATTGAAGATCGGCTTTTACATCGTATTCTCAAGTAAGGGATTCATTTTTTTTTCCAAGTCCAAACTTGTACGTAACGGCAGCGCGGCTTCGGGTGTAAAATCCCGAGCTGCAGCGAGGCACGGGGTATACAACCATAATTCTTCTCACATAAGTTTCCATGATTTTTATATTAATCGCAGGAATATATATAATAATTAACGAAAGCAACTAATAAATATATGTTCTTAACAAAATTAGCTTAGGATTTTCTATATTAGCTAAAACTGAAGGCTGAAGATCTTCAAAATATTTGGAAAGATCTTTTTTCCTTTTTTTGAATCACAATATTAACAAGAACAGCTAGCAATGATATGTTTTTTAATGACAAAAATTTTGGAAATATTTTTTTCCTTTTTTTTTTTTTTTGAAGAAAAATACCACTTTAACGCCCAACCAACTGGCGCCTTGGCCTGGGCGCCCCTGGGCGCCACCTTTTAAAAGTGACATCTCCTTACCCACTGCCTGGCGCCCAGTGGAAAATAAGGCCACTTTGGCGCCTAGGCGGCGCCTTGCACAACATAGCAAGTAAGGGATTCAAATTACTCAATTACTTCGCTTAGAGCTCAGTTTAAATAGTGCACAATAAAATAGTGTCTGCTGAGGTTTACAAATCCAAGCACAAATTGAAACAACGCCTACTGGCCACGATGCTTGTACTTGTAAAGATTCTAAAGTCCATCTATTGTAATTTGTTTCTAGAGCTGGAACTGAGCATTCGAAAGCTTAAAGCTTGTAGAATACTTATCATTTTTTTTAGAGCTTCTTCGCCTGGTGTGCAGACAATGAATTGATAAAACCTTCCATATTACTTCAATTGATGAACCCTTGTCCTAACCACACGGTCCACCTTTTGACATTCTTCAGCGGTTCTGTATCACTTCGCTTTTGTAACAATAAAAGTGAAATTAGTAATTTCTTGCTTCAATAGGCATTACAGTTTTAAAAAATACACAACATGCTGTGAATTTTAATGCTAGAAGATTATTTTTGCATGACTGCGACTGTGAATTTGTAACTTCTCCAAATTAACTATCTGTTTTCAGGTCTGGTTCCTTAAGATGTCTTCGGCTTGCATATTGCTCTCAGATTAGCGGTAATGCATGGATTAACATGGACAAGAAAGCTGTTTTGTCGGAGGAACTTGAATTATGCCACTGTTCTTTCTTAGAGAATATGGTTGATATGCTTAAAATTGTTCGGAGGTCATGCCCCCGGCTAAAATTATTCCGGTTCAACTGTCGAGGCTACAGGCGTCCGCTTAGAGAGTTTGATGATGAGGCACTAGTCATTGCAGGGAACATGCCTGTGCTGCTCCATCTTCATCTTTTTGGGAATAAATTGACCAATGTGGGCTTGAAGGCCATTCTCGATGGCTGGCTGCACCTTGAATCTCTCGACCTCCGTCAATGCTTTAACGTTAATGTAGAAGGGGATCTACTGAAGAGTTGCAGAGATAGGCTTATAACATTGAGGCTCCCAAATGACTCCACTGTAGACTATGAATTTGATGCTACAATCAATGATGGCAACAGTGACTATGATGAATGGCGCTATGACAACCCTCTGGCGCAAAAGATGCGGTGGTATCTTTGACTGCTGTGCTTATTTAGATTTTTCTTTTACTTCATTCTATGAACCGGTGTTTGGAGTTTTGTTAGTTATTTCAACTTGGTTATCTGTCGTTGTGTACAATGTTTAGCATTGCTTGTATTAGTGTCTGTGCTATCACACTAGTATCACAAAATGTCACATGGGTTTGTAAATGTTACCAAGTTGATCATGAGTTTAGATTGCTAAATGATACAAGATTTAGAATATTTCGGTTTTTTTTTCTGCTGTTGTTTTTCTTTTTCACTTGGGAGAGTAAAGGATGCCTTAATCATGCCATCTTTCACTTTACCCATAACGAGGAAGTAGAGGTGGATGGTCACAGATATAAAGTTATCAACCAAAGATACTCAAAGTTGTGCCTTCTAAGTTCAGATGAAATGAAATCAATTTCTGCGTGATGATGCAGCGCTTGGTGATACGATTGCTGACCTTTTTCTGATTAACTAGTATTACGAATGCCTAACTAGATTGCAAGGTTTACACTTACATGTTTTTCTTTTTTTTTTGACACATGTACACTTACATGTTGATTAATGTATATTAGTGGATCAGTTTAATGGGATGGAGCCTGTCGAGAAGCTTTAGTTTTCTCATATTTTTTTTTTTTGCTTTGCACTTATGTTGGTTGTCTATTTTCAAATACACTTCTAGTTCTTTGTTGAGGATAGAGAGTTATATATGGGTTTCTTGACATCAGCTATTTTTAGGACATGCATGCATCCTTTTCTTTTCAATTCATTAATATTATGATATTTCCCCAGAACACAGACAATCATGTGCTTGGGGTGTCGTTAAGGATACTAGAGTTCCAAATCATGATCAGCTGACTGGATCGGAATGGTCACAGATGATGAATCATCAGAACTTGTAAATAATAAATAAATTACATTGAAATTTCCATCAAAGTGTCACTACAAATTTCTTAATACAACATAAATTAAAACTCCAGTTCCAACACTAATAAGAACTAATAAACAAAACCTAACGTAGGAACAACCAGAGCCGCAACTAAGACAAGAAGAAGACCGTTGGAACAAAATTTAGATGCAGAAGAAGATGTAGGAGGCAAAGACCAAGTAGGCGACATGTTAACAGTTTTGGCTTCCCCTCCTGCCCGGGTAGAAGTTGGCGACGAAGCTGCTGCCCCTCCGGTCGAATCACATGACATGGTTTGGTCTTCTCTAGGTTCCATGTAGGGTATGGCGATATAGCCATTGGGGCCATCGTCGGACCTCCAATACCTAAGATACGGTGAATCGTAAGCAATAATATCAACCTTGAGGCCATTCCTACAGTCAACAGAGTTGCCACTGATGAAATACTGGTGGCCATCTTTTGTTATTGGAACTGTGTCGTCCCCAGAGTCGTAGGTGGCGATTGGAGATGTTGCATCACATGATTTGAAATCACAATAAGTGACTTCTAAGACATTCGTAATGTTGGGATCATAAACAAAACGAAGACTGTCATCACCAACTAAAAAGGCTGGTCTCGCCGCCCAGTGAGCATAATCAAATTGAGCCTGACCAGACCAACCAGCAGCATCACCAACATTCCAAACAACAGCATTCCCCATTAAAGGAACCGCGACAGCCAAAAGTACCAATGAAAACAAGAACTTGCTGTTGAAACCCATGACAAAGAAAAAAAGAAGAAGCTGAATTATCTCAAATAATCAGAGAGTGATTCGAGAGGAGAAAAGAGATTGTGTGTGAAGACTTGAGCATAGGCCATCAGAGGTATATATAGGGCTTGGGTTTGGGATGACTAAAAGGAATCAGATATCTAGTTCTGTTAGAAATTGGATTATAGAGCTTGGTTTTGGAATATCTTTGTTGCAGTCGAATAAAGGATTCGAAATTCTAGTTGCAGCAGGAATCATAGGATGCTCGTAAGAAAGGAGGTTTCGTATGTTAGTACTGTTACTCTAAAACGGATATGATTTAGAGGATCTTAGAGCTTGGTTTTTGGTATGACTTGTGGTGTGCTCAAAAACGAAACAAAAACACAAAAAAAAAAAGTTAAACTCGCTGCCACACTCTGCCCTCACGCAGGATTGAACTGCGGACCTTCAGTTAACAAGGCATGACGCTCTACCACTGAGCTATAAGGGCAGGCCTACGCCATGATCATACCACTACTTCAGATGCCCTTGCTGGGAAGAAACAATCGCTCTGGAAAGCTGGGAAATCAAAACAACAGGAATAGCGACTGTAATTTTTTGATTGGAAAAAGAAAAATTAAAAATGAAACAGATTCAACATTGTTTCATGAATTGAGCATTATGGATGCATGACGGATGTTCTTAGTTGAGCAGTGATATTTGAGGAAGCCAAATGCATTAGAAAAGAGACAAAGACAAAGGAATTGAGAAACGGACAGATGATTTGCCTCAAGATGGTTGCTTTTAATATTTCTAAAGCTGGGTGCATTTGACATTTTATTTAGAGCTCAGTTTGTGTGTTCTTCGTGGCGAAAGCTTTATAGTAACAAAAACATGAAAGTGAAACTAGTGGTTTCTTGCTTCAATTAGGCATTACAGTTTGTTAGTTACTCTGCAAAAAGTAAAAAAAGAAAAACATGCTGTGAACTGTAACTCTAGAAGATGGTTTTTGCATGCCTTCGACTGGGGAAAAATAGCGTTTTTACATGCCTTGCAACATTATTTCTAACTTCTCCTTATTAACCATCTGTTTTCAGGTCATGTTCCTTACGATGTCTTCGGCTAGCATTTTCCATTCATGTTAACGATAGTGCATGGATTAACATGGCCAAGAAAGCTGTTCTATTGGAGGAACTTGAAACATGCCACTGTCATTTCTCAGAGAATGAGCTTGATATAGGAGTTCTACAGATTACACTAGCTAACTTTTGCGTAAATATAATACTGATAGATAGCTATACATCTAGAAATACGAGTCCCTAACTATATCGCAAAATATACAAGGTTTGGATCTATATGGACCAGAATCTTACGTTGATGAGAGAAATTTAAGAGAGAATCAGCAATGCTTTTTGCATTGTTTAAGTACATAGTGAAAGATTCAGTCACTTCAAAATCATTCTTGGTTTCGTATCCGTTGCTCTTTCTAATGCAGTTGTCATTTGGTTTCATGGTATTAAAGGATAACTTGTCGATCAATTGTACAAGGTTCTGATTGTCCCGCGTTAAGCTGTCTTTGACTGATTTTCTTCTGAATGTCCATTGCCCTGTATTCCAATTGAAACTGTACAATGGAAGGAAGCGATGGCCGTAAAAAGAAATGAATTCCAGAGCTGACAAAATGAAATCAAATTCTTCGCTCGACATGTAATATGGAAAGCTGATTCTTGTCCATCCCGGTTTTATGCCAAGGTAACCCTGCAGATGAAATGCAACACAATATAGGAACCAGGACTCAGGATTCCAATGTGTTTCATATTCAAGTGGCTCAGAAAATAATTCTAGGCGATTATAGCTCAAAATAAAACAAGTATTAACTCTATCTTTGCCAAATTAGATTCCATAAAATATTACTTGTATATGATAAGCATGGAACATCAAGAATCCCTAGGACTAAGCATGTTCCATCAAACAAAATCACAAGTAATTAATTGAAATCATAAATCAATTAAAATCGGTGCAAAAAGTGAATTAAGAATTATTTAAATAACCACATGGCTGAAAAACAGCTTCCTCCATCATCCCAGTATTGGGGTTTAGCTACTCATAATAATCATGTTCTTAAAATACATACTTGATGCTCAAAATATGATTAAAAGAGTGAAAAATATAATACAGTGAAACTACGACCCTCTTTAAGCGTCCAGAGAAGAACGATAGAATACCACTGCTGTAAAAACGATACCTCACGGCTGCTGTTGACGCTGTTATTTTAAGACCCTCGGATGCTAGTCGTTGACACTGTTGATAAACGACTGTCTATGCTGGTGTTTTCTTCGTGTTCTTCGAGCTTTGTTAATGGCAGCAGCAGCAGCAGGTACAATTCCTGCAACTCCTCCTGCGCCTCTCTGCTGGCCTCCCAATCGACCCCTCACTCTTGATAAAACTTTCTCTCACTTCCCACCAGCCTTTATATACCAATAGGGTCCAAATAACTCGATTAAATCCGAGTTTATCTCCCTTTTTTCTTCACGTGCAGTTGAGAGAGAAATCTCTTTTCTGTTGCTTTGTACGCGTCTTCTGGCAATTTCTTACGCTCCAAACTTCTCCTAATCCTTAAACAAGACTAGATACACTTTACTTCAACGTAAAACTCTCCCAGAATCTCTAAAAATATATTTGAAAACTTCACAGAGAACACGTATTCTGTTTGGACTTTGATCGCTTCTCCCAGCCATTCCAGCCCAAGTTGATCGATAAAATCACTTGCATACGATCTGTTTATTCTTAACAGGCCTAGCCCAATTGATTTCAGGGATTTAATCTCCCTCAAAACTGCCCAGAAATCCAACAGAGAATTATCAGACGTGAACTTAGTTTTCCCGCCAAATTCCATTATTTGAACTTGAATGTGGTGTCCCCTTAACCAGACCTGGTGTCCCTTTAGCAGCTGCTTGGAAATGGGTCACCCCTTAGTAATTAGGTTACCCCTTATCCAAAATCAAGGGTCCATATAGCAAGTTTCCTCTGGGGCATTTTCCGCACTTTTTTCGGGGTTCCTCCGGGGTATTTCTGGGGTACTTCCGGTACACTTCTGGGGCGCTTCCGGCACTCTATCAATGGAGGTTCAAACGCCGCATTTTCAGCCAATTTCGCCGCAAATCCTTATTCTTCTGAAAACACCTACAAATATATAAAATAACCAAATAAGTACAAAAATGGGTGCTAACACTATATACAATTGAGATATATTAGACACATAAATGCGTCTATCAAATACCCCCAAACTTATTATTTGCTAGTCCCGAGCAAATCAAAACTACAAAATAAAATCCTAACTCACTGTCGCAGGCATCGTCGATTGCATTTAGCGTATGCAATAAGCCTTTAAACCCCTAGGTGGCCCTAGTGGCCGAGTTAAAGTCTCGGGAGGGCTTACCAGAGATATACCCACAAAACCTGTACTCCAGACCTTAGCTATCTACGCAGAACCTTGGAAGGCACTAAAGAATCTCCTTGGTTGGCATACTTATTGACTACAGGAAGAAGTACCCTGATGCGAAATTCCAATTGATGTACACGAGTTTGCATTCAAGCATACTAAAATTCATATAAAGTGACAGAGCTCTACTCAGATAGTTGCACTATGGACATCATATTCGGAGTCAAAACTAATCACATGGTTAGATCAAGAAGATGGATATAGAAAAACATAGATGGTTTTGATGTTTACTAAGTGAACGACGTTTCCCATATCTGTCTGAAGGCCTCCGCCAAAATGAACCTATCCTAATGGATTGAGATACTAGTCTGACTAATATCAACACATTGGCATATACAAGGGTACCAGTGGTCGATAACCTAACTCTAGGTCAACACAACTGGCATATACAAGGGTACCAGTGGTCGACTTTATTGAATTTATTCCTTTTGGTCAAATGGTCTGGTCTCAATTTCTTTTTTTTTTTTTTTTTTTTTTTTTTTTTTTTTTTTTTTTTTTTTTTTTTTTTTTTTTTTTTTTTTTTTTTTTTTTTTTTTTTTTTTTTTTTTTTTTTTTTTTTTTTTTTTTTTTTTTTTTTTTTTTTCATGGTATCTCAATCACTCTAATTCACCCTAGCATTGGTAACAACTTGAATCGTGGGCCCCACCTATCACTTAGAGAAACATAGTTTAAAAAAAAATAAAATAAAAATAGAAGTGAAAAGGACTCAACGAGATATGGTGAAACTATCATGTTATTTCTAACACCTGAGCTCTGTGCTTTTATGAATAGACTCTTTAGATGTTTCCATCTAATCAGATTGGTTCCTCAAACTCCTACAATCAAAATGCTTCCATCCACTTAGATTAGTTAGTGCAATCCTCAATAGGCATAAATTTCTAGGCTCTGGAGTTTATTTATTGCAACTAAAAAGTTTCTCCCATACCCCCAAACTTAAACCTAACATTGTCCTCAATGTTCTAAAGATAAAATTAAAAACATGAACAAGGAGAAACTATTACCATTCGAAGAAAAAGAGTTAAGGAAAGATATTACCTGGTTGCATGAGTTTGGGTTACCTCCCAAGAAGTGCTAAGTTTAAAGTCTTCAGCCAGACATAGAAAAGGTTTAGTCAACTCGTACCGTATAACAATAGCCGAAATAACTGTGGGTCTTTAAAACCAAAAAGAGCTGACAAAAGGAAACTGCAGTGAACCAAGAAAATGTACAAGACTAGCATGCCCTTACCTAGTTTCTGGATAACTATCGCTAATTGCGGTTCAGGTTCAGGTTCTATGAAGGGGTCTAAATAGACTATTTTCCTCGGATGCATTTCCTCATAGGTAGGATTCAAATTATTAGGTCCTAGAGTCTGGAAAAACTCAGATAAGAATCTGGAATCACAAAATAACCTAAATAATTTAGGATCCTCTAAGTCAATTAGGTATGACTTACATAGTTGACCACAGTCAGAGTAGTGGTCATTCTGAAGCAAATGTGTCGATTCTAATTTCCTAAAGTACTTAGGCTTAGTCTTAGAACTTAATAAGTGACACATTTGAAATCTAAACGTTCCCACAGTTGGAAGAAAACTATTTGGTGGGAAAACAAAGTCAATCTGGGGATCAGAGCCTGGGCAAACCACATCAACCAGAGGATGGGTTTCTAACGACTGAACTTTTTTCATGACATCATTAGGTTCGGGAAACCTAGTAGGAAGATAATCTTGTAAGATGGTTGAGGCATGGATATCAAGTCCTATGTGAGGCGACTTTCTGAGAGTTAAAGGTAAAGCACTAGGAAAGTGATAATCACCCCCAAACTTAGAGTTTTCAGTGTTTCTAGTTAGACTAGCCACAATCTCCCTAATTTCTAGGTCATCAGATTCCTGAAAATGGGCAATTGATTCTTCTAAGTTGTAATCTTGCGGTGTATCCTCATTAATATCTACGAGTTCATCTAAGACTATTGTTTCTAAATCGTACGACTCTGAAACAGTATTCTCAGGGTAAAACCGTTCCTCGAAACCATCATCGATTACAGTTTCTAAATCGTTCGACTCGAAAACAGTAGTCTCAAGATAAACCGGTTCCTCTAAACCTTTATCGGCTTCGTAAACAGGAAATATTACATCGTCTAAAACGGTGGTATCCCTAATCAAATCCTCGTACTTTTGAATAGGTGAATAATCATAAAAATTATTTGGATTTGAACTAGAAATAATATAATCACTATACAGCTCAATTGGATTACTAGACTCCTGATCACTATGCCTACATATTTCAGATTCTTCATTACTGCTATCCTCATCATCATAGTACGAAAATGATTGAACCTTATCTAAATAAGTAGTGTCTTTTATTCTAACCTCGTCCTCTAAATTAGGCAAATATTCACTATTGATATCAAGGGTAAAATTAGAAACACCATTTTGGAAATTTAGATTATTTCGAGCAAGTCTTTCGTTCGTCTCTAACTCAAGTCTACGTGTCGACTCAGCTATCCTCTCAAGGGTCTCTTCCAAAGAAAGTTCCCTTAGTGTAGGATCTAAGTTTTGAGTTAATCTATTGAGGATATCTTCTACAGATTCAGTTTTTGTTGCAGTTCTTTCGTCCATAACTACGTTATTCACCTCATCTAATTTATACGTCGATTCAGCTAACTGACGTGAAGACTCAGCTAAATTCCTAAGAGTCTCTTCTAGAGAAGGAATAGGAACTGAAGGATCATAATAAGGACTAATTTTCAATAGTTTGATTGTATCCTCTAGAGACGAAGAACTAGTACTATAATCTTCTTGATCGTATGACTGATGCGCGTGCGGATAGTAATTGGGCTCACCATGGTATGAACCATAACCTTGAAAAGGTTGGCGTCCCCAGCCACTATTCTCACTATGGTCATAATACTGATGATGTCCATATTCAAATTCAGGTCGATATTCATTGTATTGGCTTCTATCATACCAGTTCGACATTCTTAATTACAAGGGAATTTTACACAACCACAAACAAGGCCGACTCGACTCCACCAAAACAAACCTAAAGATTTCTAGCAAACAAAAAGCATGATGGCTCCACTTAGATTGTTTTCTAGACCAGCTTCTATTCCTTCGAAAAGGAATTCGTTACAATTTGAGCACACCCCTCTGGAATCAATCCGAGCTAATGTAAGTTGAATCGAGGCGAGGGAAGCTCAGTGGAGCTTTGATACCCAAGGCCTCACCGCTATCACAAGGCGGCGCAGTCACGCATTCAACTCACAGAAACCATCATGAACTTTGAAATGTGCTTAAAGAGCAACCAATATTTTTCGAACGAGTTTCCTATTAAGCTCGTTACCCTATTGGTCTCGTTCTATTCAATATTTTAGGCTTAGGTTCGCGTTTGGTTTCGTTTTCCTAAGGCGGGCAAGAAGGAAACGGTGATGAAATCCGAGTCCTTATCTTGTTTAGGCCAGGCCTTGCCCTTTACTAGGAAATTAAAAACAGTCCGGTTCGTCCTCAAACAATTATCACCTTAAGGCAGACAGTAACCCGCTTGCAGGAGATTCGCGGGTGTTTCGATTGGACTTACCTCCCGTACCAGACGGGCGATGAACCGTTGTTGTCGACTCGGGCCACGACTCCTATGCCGTGTGCGAACCCGAGGGGCCGAGACGATATAGTAATCGTCGTCCTTCCCTGCAAACAGTTTGTATTTAATTTTTTTTTTAATTTATAACCCTTCCGTAGGGTTTTTAAAAATAATGTCCAAAGTCCAGAATAAAGTCCAAATAAAAAGTCCAAAAATTACAAAAATTATGAAAAATAAAGCCTATTTACAAATTCTAAAAAAAATATATAAAAGCTATATACAAAAATAAATAAAAATAATAATAAAAATAAAATTAAATCCTAAAAAAAAATTATGTCTTTTTTCTCTTCTCTTTTAGCTTTTAGCTTTAAGCTTTTTGTTCCCAAGTCCTTAGTATTCCACTTCGAACCTGTAAATCAAAGACACAAAAAGAAACGTAAAAAGGAACAAATAATAATAAATAAATAAAAAATTAAACCTAAAAACAAATCTATATACAAGTCCCCGGCAGCGGCGCCATTTTGTTGTAGTAATTCGATTGCGGTAAATACGGATTCGATGCTCGGACTTGAATAGATTTAAAAAACAAAAATATGTAGAAAATTTGTCACAAGATCAAGAGGAACCAGGACTCAGGATTCCAATGTGTTTCATATTCAAGTGGCTCAGAAAATAATTCTAGGCGATTATAGCTCAAAATAAAACAAGTATTAACTCTATCTTTGCCAAATTAGATTCCATAAAATATTACTTGTATATGATAAGCATGGAACATCAAGAATCCCTAGGACTAAGCATGTTCCATCAAACAAAATCACAAGTAATTAATTGAAATCATAAATCAATTAAAATCGGTGCAAAAAGTGAATTAAGAATTATTTAAATAACCACATGGCTGAAAAACAGCTTCCTCCATCATCCCAGTATTGGGGTTTAGCTACTCATAATAATCATGTTCTTAAAATACATACTTGATGCTCAAAATATGATTAAAAGAGTGAAAAATATAATACAGTGAAACTACGACCCTCTTTAAGCGTCCAGAGAAGAACGATAGAATACCACTGCTGTAAAAACGATACCTCACGGCTGCTGTTGACGCTGCTGTTTTAAGACCCTCGGACGCTAGTCGTTGACACTGTTAATAAACGACTGTCAATGCTGGTGTGTTCTTCGTGTTCTTCGAGCTTTGTTAATGGCAGCAGCAGCAGCAGGTACAATTCCTGCAACTCCTCCTGCGCCTCTCTGCTGGCCTCCCAATCGACCCCTAACTCTTGATAAAACTTTCTCTCACTTCCCACCAGCCTTTATATACCAATAGGGTCCAAATAACTCGATTAAATCCGAGTTTATCTCCTTTTTTTCTTCACGTGCAGTTGAGAGAGAAATCTCTTTTCTGTTGCTTTGTACGCGTCTTCTGGCAATTTCTTACGCTCCAAACTTCTCCTAATCCTTAAACAAGACTAGATACACTTTACTTCAACGTAAAACTCTCCCAGAATCTCTAAAAATATATTTGAAAACTTCACAGAGAACACGTATTCTGTTTGGACTTTGATCGCTTCTCCCAGCCATTCCAGCCCAAGTTGATCGATAAAATCACTTGCATACGATCTGTTTATTCTTAACAGGCCTAGCCCAATTGATTT
The DNA here is from genome assembly GCF_003573695.1 of Papaver somniferum. Taxonomy (NCBI): domain Eukaryota; kingdom Viridiplantae; phylum Streptophyta; class Magnoliopsida; order Ranunculales; family Papaveraceae; genus Papaver; species Papaver somniferum. The sequence continues at coordinate 43,836,982 of NC_039358.1, forward strand.
CAGGGATTTAATCTCCCTCAAAACTGCCCAGAAATCCAACAGAGAATTATCAGACGTGAAATTAGTTTTCCCGCCAAATTCCATTATTTGAACTTTGAATGTGGTGTCCCCTTAACCAGACCTGGTGTCCCTTTAGCAGCTGCTTGGAAATGGGTCACCCCTTAGTAATTAGGTTACCCCTTATCCAAAATCAAGGGTCCGTATAGCAAGTTTCCTCTGGGCATTTTCCGCACTTTTTTCGGGGTTCCTCCGGGGTATTTCTGGGGTACTTCCGGTACACTTCTGGGGCGCTTCCGGCACTCTATCAATGGAGGTTCAAACGCCGCATTTTCAGCCAATTTCGTCGCAAATCCTTATTCTTCTGAAAACACCTACAAATATATAAAATAACCAAATAAGTACAAAAATGGGTGCTAACACTATATACAATTGAGATATATTAGACACATAAATGCGTCTATCAAATACCCCCAAACTTATTATTTGCTAGTCCCGAGCAAATCAAAACTACAAAATAAAATCCTAACTCACTGTCGCAGGCATCGTCGATTGCATTTAGCGTATGCAATAAGCCTTTAAACCCCTAGGTGGCCCTAGTGGCCGAGTTATAGTCTCGGGAGGGCTTACCAGAGATATACCCACAAAACCTGTACTCCAGACCTTAGCTATCTACGCAGAACCTTGGAAGGCACTAAAGAATCTCCTTGTTTGGCATACTTATTGACTACAGGAAGAAGTACCCTGATGCGAAATTCCAATTGCTGTACACGAGTTTGCACTCAAGCATACTAAAATTCATATAAAGTGACAGAGCTCTACTCAGATAGTTGCACTATGGACATCATATTCGGAGTCAAAACTAATCACATGGTTAGATCAAGAAGATGGATATAGAAAAACATAGATGGTTTTGATGTTTACTAAGTGAACGACGTTTCCCATATCTGTCTGAAGGCCTCCGCCAAAATGAACCTATCCTAATGGATTGAGATACTAGTCTGACTAATATCAACACATTGGCATATACAAGGGTACCAGTGGTCGATAACCTAACTCTAGGTCAACACAACTGGCATATACAAGGGTACCAGTGGTCGACTTTATTGAATTTATTCCTTTTGGTCAAATGGTCTGGTCTCAATTTCTTTCTTCTTTCATTTTTTTTTTTTTTTTTTTTTTTTTTTTTTTTTTTTTTTTTTTTTTTTTTTTTTTTTTTTTTTTTTTTTTTTTTTTTTTTTTTTTTTTTTTTTTTTTTTTTTTTTTTTTTTTTTTTTTTTTTTTTTTTGGCTGAAGGTATCTCAATCACTCTAATTCACCCTAGCATTGGTAACAACTTGAATCGTGGGCCCCACCTATTACTTAGAGAAACATAGTTTAAAAACAAAATAAAATAAAAATAGAAGTGAAAAGGACTCAACGAGATATGGTGAAACTATCATGTTATTTCTAACACCTGAGCTCTGTGCTTTTATGAATAGACTCTTTAGATGTTTCCATCTATTCAGATTGGTTCCTCAACTCCTACAACCAAAATGCTTCCATCCACTTAGATTGGTTAGTGCCATCCTAAATACACATAAATTTCTAGGCTCTGGAGTTTATTTATTGCAACTAAAAAGTTTCTCCCATACCCCCAAACTTAAATCTAACATTGTCCTCAATGTTCTAAAGATGAAACTAAAAGCATGAACAAGGAGAAACTGTTACCACTTGAAGCAAAAGAGATAAGGAAGGATATTACCGTGTTGCGTGAGATTGGGTTACCTCCCAAGAAGTGCTAAGTTTAAAGTCTTCAGCCAGACTAAGAAAGGTTTAATCTCCTCGAATCATATAGCAATAGCCGAAATAATTGTGGGTTATCGAAACCAAATAGAGCTATCACAAGTAAAAGGAATCTGCAACAAGCCAAGAAAATGAACATGTACTGCATACCCTTATCTAGTTTCCTGATTAAGATACCTATGTCCCATTGTGGTTCAGGTTCAGGTTCTATGAAAGGATCTTGATAGAAAATTTTCATTGGATGCACTTCCTCATAGCTAAGATCCAACAGTTCAGGTTTAAAAGTCTGGAAAAACTCAATTAAAAATAATAACAACCTGAATAAATGGGGATCCTTAAAGTCAATCAGATTTGACTTACACAGTTGACCACAAAGAGAGTGGTGGTCTTCCTTAAACAGATGTGTCGACCCTAATCTCCTAAAGTAATTAGGTTTAGTCTCAAAACTTAATAATTGACACATCTGAAATTTATATGTTCCCACAATTGGAAGAAAACTATTTGGTGGGAAAACAAAGTCAATCTGGTGATCATAGCCTGGGCAAACCACATCAACCAGAGAATGGGTTTCTAACGACTGAACTCCTTCATGGACAACATTGGGCTCGGGAAAACGAGTATGAAGGTAATCTTGTAAAATGGTCGAGGCACAGATATCAAGTCCTAAGTGTAGGGACTTTCTGAGAGTTAAAGGTAAGGCACTAGGGAAGTGATAATCACCCCCAAACTTAGAGTTTTCAGTGTCTTTAGATAGATCTCTAATTATTTCTTGAATTTCCGTATCTTCAGAGTCCTTAAAATATTCAAGAGATTCTTCTAAGTTATTATCAGGTAGTGCATCTTTACTCATCTCTACGGGTCTATCTTCTTCTTCCAAGACTATTGTTTCTAAGTCGCTAGACTCTAAAACAGTATTTTCGAAATGAACTCGTTCCTCTAAACCACTATCGGCTTCGTAAGCAGGAAATACTACATCGTCTAAAACGGTTGTATCCCTAATCAAATCCTCGTCCTTTTGAATAGGTGAATAATCATAAAAATTATTTGGATTTGAACTAGAAATAATATAATCACTATACAACTCAATTGGATTACTAGACTCCTGATCACTATGCCTACATATTTCAGATTCTTCATTACTGCTATCCTCATCATCATAGTACGAAAATGATTGAACCTTATCTAAATAAGTAGTGTCTTTTATTCTAACCTCGTCCTCTAAATTAGGCAAATATTCACTATTGATATCAAGGGTAAAATTAGAAACACCATTTTGGAAATTTAGATTATTTCGAGCAAGTCTTTCGTTCGTCTCAGCCATCAACTTGAGGGATTCCTCTATAGAAAGTTCTCTTTCGTCAAAAACTAAGTTATTCATTTCTGCTAACTTACGTGTTGACTCAGCTAATTTACGTGTTGACTCTAGTAAAGAGGAATTATCAGAAGGATCATAAAAATGACTACTTTTCAATAGTTTGATTGTATCCTCTAGAGACGAAGAACTAGTACTATAATCTTCTTGCTCGTAAGACTGATGCATGTGTGGATAGTAATTGGGCTCACCAGGGTATGACCCATATCCTTCCAAAGGATGGCGTTCCCAACCACTATTCCCAACATGGTCATAAAAATGATGATGTCCATATTCAAATTCAGGTCGATACTCATTGTATTGGCTTCTATCATACCAGCTCGACATTCTTAATTGCAAAGGAATTCTACACAACCACAAACAAGGCCGACTCGACTCCACCAAAACAAACCTAAAGATTTCTAGCAAACAAAAAGCATGATGGCTCCACTTAGATTGTTTTCTAGACCAGCTTCTATTCCTTCGAAAAGGAATTCGTTACAATTTGAGCACACCCCTCTGGAATCAATCCGAGCTAATGTAAGTTGAATCGAGGCGAGGGAAGCTCAGTGGAGCTTTGATACCCAAGGCCTCACCGCTATCACAAGGCGGCGCAGGCACGCATTCAACTCACAGAAACCATCATGAACTTTGAAATGTGCTTAAAGAGCAACCAATATTTTTCGAACGAGTTTCCTATTAAGCTCGTTACCCTATTGGTCTCGTTCTATTCAAAATTTTAGGCTTAGGTTCGCGTTTGGTTTCGTTTTCCTAAGGCGGGCAAGAAGGAAACGGTGATGAAATCCGAGTCCTTATCTTGATTTGGCCAGGCCTTGCCCTTTACTAGGAAATTAAAAACAGTCTGGTTCGTCCTCAAACAATTATCACCTTAAGGCAGACAGTAACCCGCTTGCAGGAGATTCGCGGGTGTTTCGATTGGACTTACCTCCCGTACCAGACGGGCGATGAACCGTTGTTGTCGACTCGGGCCACGACTCCTATGCCGTGTGCGAACCCGAGGGGCCGAGACGATATAGTAATCGTCGTCCTTCCCTGCAAACAGTTTGTATTTAATTTTTTTTTAATTTATAACCCTTCCGTAGGGTTTTTAAAAATAATGTCCAAAGTCCAGAATAAAGTCCAAAAATTACAAAAATTATGAAAAATAAAGCCTATTTAAAAATTCTAAAAAACATATATAAAAGCTATATATAAAAAAAAATAAAAATAATAATAAAAATAAAATTAAATCCTAAAAAAAAATTGTGTCTTTTTTTTTCTTCTCTTTTAGCTTTTAGCTTTAAGCTTTTTGTTCCCAAGTCCTTAGTATTCCACTTCGAACCTGTAAATCAAAGACACAAAAAGAAACGTAAAAAGGAACAAATAATAATAAATAAATAAAAAATTAAACCTAAAACCAAATCTATATACAAGTCCCCGGCAGCGGCGCCATTTTGTTGTAGTACTTAAGATTGCGGTAAATACGGATTCGATGCTCGGACGTGAATAGATTTAAAAACAAAAATATATACAAAATTGTCACAGGATCAAGAGGAACCAGGACTCAGGATTTCACCAATTCTTATACTCATGCGATTCAATTATTAATTCTAGACAATTAAAGCTTATATTGATAACAAATACCGACTCTTACTTTGCCAAAAATAGATTTTGTAAGTATTATATGTAAATCTTAAGCATGGCCTATCAAAAGGATTAGTCCCAAGCATAAACCATCAAATGAAATCACAAATAATCAATAAAAAATCATAATTCCATTCATAATAGTGCAAATAGTCATAAAAGAATTAAATAAAATTACTCATGCATAAAGAATGGTTTCCTCCATCATCCCAGTATTGGGGTTTAGCTATTCATATCAATCACACACTCAACATATTAATTCAAAGCTCAAAGTGTGATTAAAAGAGTCAAAAGTTATAAAATAGTAGTTCTGAGACTCACAAAACGCGTCCAGAAAAGAACGACAACAGAAAACTGCAGCGAACTGCGACACCTCTCTTCTGATGTTGAGCGCTGAAAATAAGACTGCTCTGAAGCTGCTGAAAATAAGACTGTCCTGGAGAGTCTGTTCTTCGTGTTCTTGAAGCTTTTTAATGGCAGCAGCAGCAGCAGGTGAACATTGCTGCTACTCCTTCTTCTTCGCTCCTCCTGGCTCTGTCTCGACCCCAAACTCTTGATAAAACTTTCTCTCACTTCCCACCAGCCTTTATATACCAATAGGGTCCAAATAACTCGATTAAATCCGAGTTTATCTCCCTTTTTTCTTCACGTGCAGTTGAGAGAGAAATCTCTTTTCTGTTGCTTTGTACGCGTCTTCTGGCAATTTCTTACGCTCCAAACTTCTCCTAATCCTTAAACAAGACTATATACACTTTACTTCAACGTAAAACTCTCCCAGAATCTCTAAAAATATATTTGAAAACTTCACAGAGAACACGTATTCTGTTTGGACTTTGATCGCTTCTCTCAGCCATTCCAGCCCAAGTTGATCGATAAAATCACTTGCATACGATCTGTTTATTCTTAACAGGCCTAGCCCAATTGATTTCAGGGATTTAATCTCCCTCAAAACTGCCCAGAAATCCAACAGAGAATTATCAGACGTGAAATTAGTTTTCCCGCCAAATTCCATTATTTGAACTTTGAATGTGGTGTCCCCTTAACCAGACCTGGTGTCCCTTTAGCAGCTGCTTGGAAATGGGTCACCCCTTAGTAATTAGGTTACCCCTTATCCAAAATCAAGGGTCCATATAGCAAGTTTCCTCTGGGCATTTTCCGCACTTTTTTCGGGGTTCCTCCGGGGTATTTCTGGGGTACTTCCGGTACACTTCTGGGGCGCTTCCGGCACTCTATCAATGGAGGTTCAAACGCCGCATTTTCAGCCAATTTCGCCGCAAATCCTTATTCTTCTGAAAACACCTACAAATATATAAAATAACCAAATAAGTACAAAAATGGGTGCTAACACTATATACAATTGAGATATATTAGACACATAAATGCGTCTATCAATATGCACTTAGCCATTCAAAAAGAAAATAACGTGCAGGCATACCAACGAACCTTGCAGCAAAATCGAAGCATGCAAATGCACCATAACTGTGAAGTAGACATGCAATGGCACGCGTATCGACCACTATTCCAGTGACGTTACTGCAAGCTGAGAATGAGCCTAACATTGGACGATTTTCACACTTAAATCGCTCAAGCTGAATTTTGAGACTCTCCATGCCTACCAATCCGTCATCATCTAACCTTATTTCTATAACTTCGGCTATGCTTTGACGCCATGAAAGAATGTTGGAATGATGTTCATATGGCCCTACAAAAACTACCCATCTTTCTTCGTTCTTTATAACTTGGCTCTGAATAATTCTGTCTCTGAGAATTGATGGAACCCAAATGCCCATTACTTCTTGTAATCTCTTAATGGCTGCGGTGGTTCCCGATCCACAGAAAAGCAGCGCATCATCTAAACTTCCACCCAAGCATTTCTTTACGTACTCTGTTGCTTCCTGCACCATTTTACTCGTTTTTCTCCCCACATAACTATCACTTGTATGTGTGTTTCCTGTTCCAATATAGTAACTAGAATTAGCTAAATACTTAAAAAAAACATTTCTCATAAATCCCTATAAATGCCATGTCGAAAAGCTTGAGCATCGACTATTTTAGTCAAATCAAAGCTGCTTTTAACATCAAAACCAATTTTCGTCCAATAAGTCTAGACCCAACATAACCGTTAACTATGAATCTTTTTCGAACTCCTAATCTCAAGAATGAGAGTTCATCTTTCGGCCAACTGGGAAATACTGTTAAAATTGAGGCTCTTTTCACGGACAACTAAAAGCCGTATCTTAAAAGTTTCCCAAATTTTAGAATTTCTCCCACAATGGGTGTTGTAGGAGTCAATTTTGACAAACTATCAAATATTTGGCTCACAAAGTTCCACCACATAATATCCCTTGTCCCCCATGGCCCATGCCCAACAAACAAAAATATATAATTTAAGCATTTATTACTTGGTTGACATACCAAATCATATCCATACAACACATTTAATAATGAGGGCCTCCCTAACTTTATTACTAAAAAGAACTAGCAGTACATTTCTGTGGTTGTCATCCGGAAAGACTTGAAGAATCCAAAATGTGTGAAAATGAAATTGCAATTTTTTTTTGTTTGCTATGCTGTGGATGGATTAGAGCAACTAAGCATGTGATATATGGATGCCAAAAGAGATAAAAGAAGGAAGTGTAGAAGTTACCGTAAAATGGAAGAACATTCTGAATGATGTAATGTTCAATGTAGTGAAGACATCTTCCGGAAGCAGTATGATCCGCATAAACTAATTTCCTTTTGCCAAAAGGTGTGCCAATTTGTAAATCATCTCCGATCACTTGTGACCTTAACCATCTCAACTTCTTCTCATTTTCATCATCATCTACTACTTTCTTCTCTTTATCAGTATGTTGATGATTGATTTCGCTGCGGCTGTCTTGCAAGCTCGACTCGAATGGCTGAGCAGTATACATGACCATAATTCCAAAATCAAACTTTTTTTTAATCGATCGGAAGTAATAATGAATAAAAGAAGAGATGAAAGGAGGAAGAAGACACTGGATAGGTTCAAATAAATGAAGGCATCATATATATAGTGAGAGAAGTCAAGTGATCTTGTACCTTGGTCATGGTCAATGGTCAGCTGAAGATAATGGTATATACGTGCAAGTTGTTTTGTACGCGCAAAACACATAGAAAAACAAGTGGCACACCATGTACCAAACTTGTAGCCAAAATTAAATAGTTTGACTGGAATTCAATTCGCATCTCTAAATGTAGTCTGTGTCATATTATTTGCTCAATAAAAAGTGCAATTTTGAACACAGTTTTTAAGCAAGTACTTTACATGTTTTCAAAAACAAGTGTAATTTTTGTTGACAGATTAAACTATAGTCTAGACTTAGATTGTCGATCCTTTCTAGATTACTTTTTGTTCTTTCTTTCTTCTTTGACATGAATTAGTCAGCTATGTGCCTGCGTCAGTGTGCTTTTGAATCGATAAAATATGTGGTCTATCTTTTTATTGGTCGAACGCACGTATATCTGTTGACACTCAACACCCCTCGATTCATGGTACATAATAATCTGTATGCAAGTTGATTAGCTTACTTAGCTATGTGCGTGCGTCAGTGGTTTATGTGTATTACACATCTGGTCAAGGTCATGGTTTCAAACCGATTCTCTAAGGGTTGGATGTTATAGGCATAGGTTACATTTTTTAAGAAATTTATGTTGGGAAAATTGGCACCCGAGCGCAGCAGAAAACAGGATCACAGAGGATAGTTGGTGATTTGAACCAAACAATGGAGAAATAATAAGAGAGACGGAAGATAAAGAAGCATATACACAAGCACAACACAAGATATACGTGGTTTACCTTTACAGGATACATCCACGGCCAACATCACCAGAAAAACTTCTATTAAATCAAAGACTATTACATGCTCTTTCTACAACCCAAGACAGGAACCAAAGAATTAACAAGACATACCCGAGAAGACTATCGAAGAAACCATAGAAATCAAATCTCTAACCATTCCTCGAACCAGCCTCATGTCTTCTCTTCTACACTTTCTTCATAGCTGCCACTAACAGAGGAGAAACATGAATACACTAGACACTTGGTTTTGGGAAAAGCCCCCAAACCCTAAACACTAGAACACCAAAATCCTTTCTCTACAAGTTTTTCTATCACACCGATATTGACCTTCACGGTAGCACACGATCCTCCTCTCAAAGAGACCAAAATCCTATGCACAAGAATTTACCAAACTTTTTAGATTGGATTGTTTCTACACCTCTAATTCTAATCCTTTATATAGAGAAACTAACTTGGTCCTAAAAAAGCCCTAACTTCGGGATCAAGTTTTCCTAATTTGTCTCTTAAGATTTCATAAACTTTAGGAACAAATTTAGTCAGGATAGAGTTTGACCAACCCAAACTCTTTGCCACCGATTATACGCCACAATTTAACTATATGATTTGTTAAGTAAGTGTAACAGTAAAATTTATCAGTTGTTTAGGGCTAATACTCAGGTCGTGATAAGGTACATAATGTACAATCTGATGAATATTTAGTAAAAGGGAATCTAGACAGGCTTGTCCGCTGTTAACTAGTTGAGTGTAGTTGTAGGAAATCCTACAATCTACACTCAAGTAATAATCTAAAGTAAATCTAAGACATGATAAGAAATTCTCTAAGTTATTTCATTAAGAACATGAACATATATAAAATGCAGTATGAGAAAATCCTAACTTGGAAAACAAATAACTTTCTCTCTCCTAAATTCCTTGCACGAGCTCTCAAAAAAGGTCTCTCTCATACAATGGCTTTTGGTGCCTTTTACAGGGGTTATACATAGTGGAGGACAGGTAATAAAGCCTCTTATTTCGGATCTGGGAGGGCGATACTATCGCCCTATCTTGTGGTTTTCGCGTTATTATCACATTGTCCCTCACATGTTTTGTGTGATCCTTGTGACGTCATAGTGCGCGTCAGAAGTGATGTATTTTCGCCTGTGACTGATGGTTTTCATTATTTTCACCTTCAGCTACCCGTTGATAAATGAATTTCTCGCGTTCCTATTAGTTGAGCGATATTTTGTATCCACATTGAGCCTAAGAGATGCATTTTCATCCGAATCTGCATCCAACACGTGAGGGGGTTCCATAACTTCCGTTTAAGTATGAAGCTAAAAATCGCGACCAAAGGTAAGATTATCTTGGCTTGAGAAGAACCTAAGAAGTGCAAGATGAGCGTAGCCTCCAAAGCAAATTCCAGATGAATGAGCTATCCTTTCAAGCAAGTCAATAATCGGCAAGCTTTGGTGGAGCATGATACTTTTTGTTATTTGGTGGACGGTTTGGAACGAGAAAAAACAAAAAATCGTTTCAAGGAAAATATTTCTAATCAAACTCTGAGATGAGATTAATCATTTCAACTGGTCAGCGTGCAGAACCACTTAGTAAAAATATCTCTCTGAGCTGGTTATGTAAAATTATAGCTACGCCTGTCTGGCTAGTTGTTTTGGTTTTTGTGTAATTTTCCTTGACTACTGTGTAGCAACCTTGTGCCTCTCTCATGGCAACCAGTACTGCTTTTTGGTTAGCTCTTTGATCTATTGAGCCCTGTCGAGTATCTAAACGCGTCATCGGCTATTTTACTTCAATCAACGTTGCTGCAGCATCACCCAGTTCAATTCTTGTCCAAAAAAAAAAGACTCGCCGTGGGAAATTTTGTGATAGTCGAGGGTTCATTAGTCCACGTTTTCATCATCCTTGGTACAATCAAGAAATTGGGTCAATTGTCCAAATATTTTTGAAACATGATTCTAATGGACGAGTAAAAATTAGTATGGGTGAAATTGACACCTAAAAAATAGCAAGAATGAATCTGGATTCATCCTGGCTTAAACTTAAAAAATAGCGAGGATGAAACTGGATGCATCCTGATATAAATTAAAAATAAGAAAAAGTATTTGAAAATGGGTAGGATGAAACTGGTTACATCCTGGCTATTTTAACATTCTCGTCCATTTAAATAGTATCAAATTTTACATGTCTTTTTCACGCAGGAATTGTCGTTATTGGGTTAATTGACCAATTTTGTGTAAAATCAAGTCCACCGTCTGAGACATTTAAATATTTGGCTCTCATGCACGTCCACCTCATAATGTGAAAAATAAAGTAGCATTCCTCTTATTCCTGTGACCCATGCCCAACAAATATGTACTCTTTGGGCATATCAAGTTTTCAACCATACAAAACGTTCAATAATGGCCTTCCTAATACTTCAATGTGAATCTAGAAGTAGATTTCTGTTGTTATCATCTGGAAATGGTTAGACAATGAGATGCGCTGTATTATCACAGTAGATATCTGTTGTTATCAGCCGAAAATGGTTAAACAAGAGATTCTCTGTATTATCACCAAGAAGCCAAAATGTACGAAACTGCTTTAGTTAATACTTATATGTTTGCTTTCTTTGGTGTGAATCAGACTCTTAAGTGATTATTAGGCTAATCCCAATTAATCTAAGGTTACTGCCCCATTAATTTTTCATCAGGTAGCCATAGTGCATTAGTTAATACTTATAACTTATCTGTTTGCTTTCTTTACGTAAGATTCACATGTCAACTATAATCTTTTTCTTATTTTAACTGTTCTCAGTATCCTTGGCCCTTGAGCCTTCGTCCCTGCATTAATACTTGAACTACCCACAAATTTGCCCTCCTAGTCGGGCCTTTTCCCTATAAATAAACCCTTCATTTCGATGACAACAACAAACACAAAAATGGAAGAAAAAAGAGGAGAAGAAAATCATTCAAGTAATTCTGCAACATTTCGTTCCAAGGTGGAAAAAATGCAGGGTATCATACATGAGTACTCGGCAGGTAACAATAGTGCTCGTCAAATTGAGAGTCATATGTATATGGGTAGATTCAATTTAACTTTTATGTAAGCTGTTAGGCTTCCGTTGTTTTTTGTGAATGGTGGTTTTAGTTTTGGAATTTTCAGGTGGTTGGGACAAATGCTGGGAACAACGAGTGACGCCATGGGATTTGGGTCAGCCAACGCCTGTAGTGCTAGAAATTCTTGAGAAGAAAACCCTTCCCAAAGGCAGAGTTCTAATCCCTGGATGTGGGGCTGTGAGTTTCACACTTCTCTTTACAAATTTAGTGTATTACATAATGATACTGGAAAATTGAGTTTTGGAATGTGCCCGCCAGTACTGATATTAACCTTATAGTTTGTAGATTTAATTAACCAACTACTTATATTTTCTTTCGCTTTATATATTTTGCCACTTACAGAATATTCAAACTGGCAGGGACACGACGTGATTGCAATTGCAAACCCTGAACGCTATGTTGTAGGCCTGGATTTATCAGAAAATGCCTTGAAGAGAGCAAGAGAGGTACCGTTTATATGCATGCATGGATTACTGTTTCTAACCTGATAAGCTCCTTTATTCTACTGGTTCTACTAAGCACATTATTTACGTCTGGTATTTCTTGAAATAACACCTGCCTAACCTTCTGCATAATTTGTCACCAGAAATCTTCGTCATCACCAAATGCAAAATATTTTGAGTTTATAGAGGCGGACTTCTTCACTTGGCATCCAACTGAGAAATTTGATCTCATATTTGATTACACGTAAGTCGATAATCTATCAACTTCTTTCATTCAGTGGATTTCTCCATGTTAACTACTGACGTTAATATGGTGCATTATAGGTTTTTCTGTGCGTTTGAACCTCGCATGAGAGCATCTTGGGGAAAACGAATGCATGAGCTGTTGAAACCAGATGGGGAGCTCATAACTCTAATGTGGCCTGTAAGAGCAAAGACCCATTTATTGCTCATACATAATATATCTGTCTGACTTTGAGTTTTCTCAAATGATAGAATATAGTCAATGAAAATTAGAAACTAATGTAAATCTGATAAAATCTTGGCATGCTTTTAAACTTAAGTGTGATTCATTTTTTTTATATTGCAGACTGATGATCGTGATGGAGGTCCACCTTATAAAGTTTCTGTGGCCGAGTAATTTCCAAATTCAATTTTTTTTTTACTTTTAGCTCAATATAGCTTGTCGTACAAAGTAAATGAGTGTTTATGGTATCATCTGATTAACTTATGAGTATTATTTACATGTGTCTGCAGTTATGACGAGGTTTTGCATCCCTGGGGATTCAAGGCGACTTCTATAACAGATAACGAGCTAGCTCATGTAGGACTACGAAGGGTATGTGATATGATTTGGAGGTGTTTTATGTCGTAGAATGTAAAACAAATATGATAAAATTATTATGACTTCTGATCGCCCAAATGTCTTTACCAGCTACAGATTACAGAACTTGTTGTTTTCGCTTTTGTAGGGTTGCGAGAAGCTTGGGAGATGGAAGAGATATCTTTAAAAAGTTCTCAATTATGAATAATCAAAGAGAAGAAAGAAAGCTAGTACTCGTATCTATAGTAATATTTCATCTATCTTGGCTCATAAACACAGGCAGAGATGTGACAATCACAATGACATCCTCTGATGATACAATTGGTGTATATGTGTGGAACACAAGCGTGTCAGAGATTGTGTGAGAGAGCTAGTGTAACTTGAGTGTTGGAATTGGTCAGTTTCAATTATGTTATCTGTAACGCCTCTTTTCTCCTCATCTCTATTCTGTCTTACTGCCTATGTAGGGCTCTTTTTATGTAATCCTTTGTTATCAAGATATAATAGAATAAAATCTTTTACTATTTCTCATCAAATCGCCTTAACAGCGGCTGTATGCCTGTATAAGCTTGTCTGGAGCTAACACCTTGTTCCTCCTTAACAAAGATAGGTCCCCTGCAAAGCCCATCATGAGATTTAGATGCAACCCAAACGGCATTGGTTAGATTCCAGATGCCAATCAAAAACATCGCCATACAATCGCATTCCGGTACATGTATGCATAGACCACTGCGAATATAATAGTGAAGTTTGTAATGGGAGCTTTGATCAGATAATCAAATGCACTAGTGTCTTACCCGTGCGTTGCACGGGATCAAGTTCATCAGACATCTAATGTTACACTCGTTACAGGTGAGATGCAACAAATGAAGTCTGCTCCCTACTTAGTAGTGTTTTAAGTTTTAACTATTTTCTGCCGGAAGATATTGAGAGGGTAAGTTTTCTTTGATTTATGTGTATTAATATGGACGATGAATCCATATTTGAAATATTTGATGGATTTATGTCAGATTTCTCGGAGAAAAAGACACGCGCACTACCCAAAGGCATTTGATTTAGCCAATTATTTTTTCTCAAGATCGTCTAAGGCCATGACAGTCATGAATGATATGAAGTCGATGCTTCTATATCCCATCTTCTAATTTGTAAGGACCTTCTTTTTCTAGTATTATGGATTGTTTTAATATAATGATCTTGTTAAGCACCCCCTTGCCCCAGTAGTATGGCCTGTATCATTCCTAACTTATGCAACTATCTTGATAGTGTCGGCAATATAGCAATATTCTGAACGTAATAAATTTAAATTTTGCAGTACGTAAGACAAAAGGAAAAGGGACATATTGTAAATTTACAACCAATTGGTTCGAATATATATATAAACTTAGCACAGCACCCAGAGATCAAACCGAATTACACAATCTGAAAGAAAAAAAATCATTTTTATAACTCAATAGAAGATATGTCATAAATAATTAATCCAATTTTATTGCATTCCTTTCAGTCAACAAAACATAAGATTAAAAAAGAATTAGAAGGGTTATGTCCAGTAAAATTAAGAAGAGCACATCCTTACCCTGTTTCAGCTTGATCAAGGCTTCTTTTGAGTTGAGTTTAGTAATACCTGACATGTGATTAGCAACGGACCGATTTCTCTAATGTAATGGAAAGGAAAAAAAACTTTTTCAAGGTTAAAACGATGTATCCATATACCATATTTAAAATATATATAAAACCTTACCATTCTAAGTGTCTCATATGCTCAGGTTAAAACTTCAGTTCATAAAGCCTTATCATTATACAAAACCTCACCATTCTAAGCAATATTATAAGTGTCTAATATATATAAAACCTTATCATTCAATTGAATAATTTGTTAGTTCACATGAAACCCGAAATTTGTTTTCGAAAATTATATGGAGTAGAAGTAATTGCAGAACACACTCTAGAAGGTTCCAAATTAGTTAAGATTTAAGGAAAATTAATTACCTTTTTAATGTGTCCTCCATTACTTGATCAACACATTCTTGGAAGTTCTCCAAAGTACCTAAGAAAATGAACTCAGAAATTTAACCATTTACTAATATTAGAATGAATTAGCGGATACCAACTGTAAATAGTATTCATAGGAAAAAAAATAATAATTATCCATACAAATTTAATAATTAACCTCAGAGAAGGAAACTCTCCAATACTTGGGACTCCTGCATCTCGAAACCACTCCAATACATTGGTTTTCCAGCATTTCGAAACAATCTAGTTAATTGCATGAGCATCAAAAAAGTTTGAGTGCAGCAAATATATAGGAACAAGAAATATATCCTAAATTGAGCGAGTGATAAATAAAGCATGAGCATGAAGTTTGTTTAATTTTGAGATTTAGGAAATGATACTCAATTCAACCTGAAATGTTATCATTTTTTTCACCCGTTAAAGAGAGCATGTCAATAATTTAGATGGTTCCAACTCTCCAATTTTTTTTTTTTTGAGAATTCTTCAACTCCAAAGGAGATCCTCGTACACCATTCAAACCACCGATACCCTAATCTGTTAGCTGGTAGATATTGTTAGCATATAGTCAGAATATATTAGCGCATTAGCACAGAGAATCTGTTTCAATGAGATGATTTTAAGATATCTGGTGATTAAATCATTTGACAATGAGATTCCTTGCATCTTCTTGATGCTGGATATTTACGCAACTAAGAAGCCATGTCAGAACTTGGTCTTGACCTTTTGACATAGTTTCCAGTGCAATGTCGATTTAACAAAAATTAAGTAGGTCATCATCAACTCAGAAAAGTAAAGAGATACATAAGTTTTACTTTGTACAAAGCCAAACCAACTCTGGAAATAATGCTTAAATGTTGGAAGGACATAATATTTCAAAAAGCTTCTAAATAAGAGTCGACTGATCTTCAACCTCAAACAATGATCCCAAAAAGGCAAAAACAATCACGAAAATTTACTAAGGCTCATCTACATTCATGTCATCACATCCAAACACTAAAAATACAAACTTAAGCCTGTAACTAAGTAGCATGTATCCTTAGTAGCAGTCAAACACTAAAAAAAATATACTGGTAGTTTTAACACAATCGATTTAATAAGAAAACTCAACCAAGAACAGATGTGATTGATAGATGTTGGGAACCAAGAACAGATGTGATTGATAGATGTTGGGTAGGCCAATGGTACGACCAATATCCAAGTTACATTTACAACTTTTTCATGTTTGTAGTCAAATCAATGATCCATACCCAAATAATTACTAGTACAAACACACATTTCCAACATTGAACTTGAATAAATAATTTCAACAAATAGTTAATGAGGGTCTGTTATTTTTCCCCCAAAATGAATTTTGTTCATGGAATGGATACTAATGATTAATTAATTCTTGAAAGCCAATCATTATCGATGATAAGATAAACTGAGGGGGAAAAAAGAATAGCGGAGGAGGAAATACCTTAAAAAATGAAGAATGTTTCCAAAGCAATCTTACAAAAATAGAAGAAGCATTGCGACTTCAATGGATGGAGAGGACAACACTCGACTGTGCATCAAAACAACCCAAATTAGCGTGTTGTTTAAAACTAAAAATGAACAATCATCAACACAGAATGAGATAATTAGGAAGTGAAACTCACGTAAAGAAACAAACTCCAGCAGCCATCTCCATGCTAACTGATTACCGTCTGCAAAATCAGAAATCAAAATGGTTAGGGTTCATTGATGAGACACAAAGTAGTTAGGGTTTTGGTTTAATGGGAGTGATAACAGAAAGCGAAGCGAACAGATACAGAAAAGGGAAGAGAATAAACTCAATGGGGGTGGAGACGTAAAAGAATAGAAAACTCAATCGGTGACCTACCCAACATCTATCAATCACATCTGTTCTTGGTTCCCAACATCTATCAATCACATCTGTTCTTGGTTGAGTTTTCTTATTAAATTGATTGTGTTAAAATCAATGACCCATACCAAAATAATTACCAGTACAAACACAGATTTCCAACATTGAACTTGAATAAATAATTTCAACAAACAGTTAACGAGGGTCTGTTATTTTTCCCCCAAAATGAATTTTTTCATGGAATGGATACTAATGATTTATTAATTCTTGAAAGCCAATCATTATCGATGATAAGTAAACTGAGGGAAAAAAAAAGAATAGCGGAGGAGGAAATACCTTAAAAAATGAAGAACGTTTCCAAAGCAATCTTACAAAAATAGAAGAAACATTGTGACTTCAATGGATGGAGAGGACAACACTCGACTGTGCATCAAAACAACCCAAATTAGCGTGTTGTTTAAAACTAAAAATGAACAATCATCAGCACAGAATGAGATAATTAGGAAGTGAAACTCACGTAAAGAAATAAATTAGAGCAGCCATCTCCATGCTAACTGATTACCGTCTGCAAAATCAGAAATCAAAACGGTTAGGGTTCATTGATGAGACACAAAGTAGTCAGGGTTTTGGTTTAATGGGAATGATAACAGAAAGCGAAGCGAACATATACAGAAAAGAGAAGAGAATAAACTCAATAAGGGTGGAGACGTAAAAGAATAGAAAGATTAGAATTAGGGTTTTGGTTTTGGTCTCGATCGGGAGAAGCTATTATAACTCTTTTATTCATTTCGTTGGCCAAAATAACCGAAAATATTTAAAAATTCTCAAATCTTATTGGCCGGGGATAGAAGCTCTAGAATTCAAATATTTGGCCTAACTTTCAATGTGAGGCCAGTAATTTGTGCTCAAATTATATATAGCAAAATGAATATTGTTCATGGAATGGATACTAATTAATTCTTGAAAGCCAATCATTATCGATGATAAGATAAACTGAGGGGAAAAAAAAGAATAGCGGAGGAGGAAATACCTTAAAAAATGAAGAACGTTTCCAAAGCAATCCTACAAAAATATAAGAAGCATTGCGACTTCAATGGATGGAGAGGACAACACTCGACTGTGCATCAAAACAACCCAAATTAGCGTGTTGTTTAAAACTAAAAATGAACAATCATCAGCAAAAAATGAGATAATTAGGAAGTGCAACTCACGTAAAGAAACAAACTCCATCAGCCATCTCCATGCTAACTGATTACCGTCTGCAAAATCAGAAATCAAAACGGTTAGGGTTCATTGATGAGACACAAAGTAGTTAGGGTGGGAGTGATAACAGAAAGCGAAGCGAACAGATACAAAAAAGGGAAGAGAATAAACTCAATGGGGGTGGAGACGTAAAAGAATAGAAAGATTAGAATTAGGGTTTTGGTTTTGGTCTCAATTGGGAGAAGCTATTATAACTCTTTTATTCATTTCGTTGGCCAAAATAACCGAAAATATCTCAAAATTCTCAAATCTTATTGGCCGGGGCTAGAAGCTCTAAAATTCAAGTTTTTGGCCTAACTTTCAATGTGAGGCCAGTAATTTGTACTCAAATTATATATACAATGAGTAAATACACAAATTTGGATAAATTAGTTTTTTAGCCTTTTTGGCACATATATGGCACAAATTTGAAACCGATAATTTTACATACTTAGAGTTGTTCCTATGGACTCAACAAACATGAAGTTTGTTCATTTTGATCCCACTATAGACTCAACAAACATGAAAAACGGATGGGCAAACCAACTAAATTGTTGGTTTGTTGAGTGAGACGGAAGAACAAACGCGCGCTTGATGAAACATCGGGCGATTGAACCAGACACGCTGGCGTGTGTTCCAAAGTCGCCAGTTTTTTCTTGACACTCCGGCGTCTCTAGTAAATCCCCCAGCGTGTGACACAAACCGCCAACAGCTAAATCTAGACGGCTGAAAAATCTTGTCATCCAACGGCTAGAATTTTGAGTTCTACAACTACTCCCCATTTCAACTCCAAATGCACACATTCTACACCTCTAGTCTTCTTTACTCTTCTTCTCTAATCTTAAAAAAATTCTTCAATTCAACAAATTTGTCGATAGAAGATGTCTCGGTGATAGATGCATTTATGTGTCTAATTTGTCCTCAATGTTTCGTAATGTTAGTACTCATTTCTATACTTATTATGGTGTTTTTATGTTTATTTAGGTGTTTTTGGAGAAGTACACTTATGTGTAAAAAGTTGCTCGAAAAGTGCTTTTCGGACACCCGGAGAAAAATTACTAAAGGCACCCTCACTTTGGATAAGGGGCACTTCAGTTGGGCACCTGCTATTCGCACCCCCGGTTTGGTTAGGGGGAGGTCGTCCTCTACATTTCAAATTTCTGTTTGGCGGGAAACGGTGTTCATCACTGGAAGAAATTAGGGTTGGCGATTTGAGCCTGTTTCAGTGAGACTAAAGGGCTATAATCAAATGGGTTTAATCCTTTGGGCCAGACATGTGTGTTATGGGTGTTTAGTTGGATCAAATTTGGATGGATATTCCGTTCTAAGAGAAACAGGGAGAGTTAACCAAGTCACCTGCGATTTCTTTTGGCACTGATTCGGACGAGATTCCATTGGATTTTTCTCTTAATTTGGATACATACCAGCCTGTTACATCACAACAGGATTGGTAAGTGCTTTGAATTCTATCAGAGGGAAAGATTTCATGTAATCTCGACTAAACAGGGCAAACACATTCTCGGGAAACTTCTGCGATATTTTGAGAAGGTCTTTGTGTATTTTCAGCGCGCTAAAACCCTTTTGGAGCGTGTATGATGTTGTTGGGAGTGTACATAGTACATGAAGACGCATGTAGGAGCTGCAGAAGGAAATTATTCCCGTGAAAGGAAGAAGAGAATAAACGGAGTTAATAAAGATTATATGGAGTTATTACAGCGATTTTTAGGCCATGTAGAGTATATAAAGAGTGTTCGGTGGTCATAGAAAGGGACAGAGAGAGTTTTGGGGGAATAGAGAACATTACAGAGGCGTGAAAATCAAGTTGCAGAATCAGCATTGCTGTTGCTGCATTTTCTGAAGTACACGAAGGACAGACTATCCACAACAGTCGTTTATCAGCAGTGATAACGACACTAAGGAGAGGGTCGTAGAGCTACAGTAACGACGACGGTTTCTTTATATCAATCTCTGTAACAGTGGGATTGCAACACCATAAAAATGTTGCAGTTTCCTGGTTTATTCAATTTGTCTCCTTTTCATCATTTGTAAACCATTTTTGAGCAATGCAATCTTATTCTGAGTGTGTTTCCATGATGAAGAGCTAAACCCATCCTCTGGGCGACGGAGGAAGCCAAGTTTCACAAATGTGGTAATTTTATTAATTTTTTTTACGGCTATTTACACTGTTATTCAATTGATTTATGAGTTTCATTGAATGGTTGTGATTACAATTGATGGGTCATGCTTAACTTAGATGTTTTGATGTCTCATGCTTTAGTTTTACATTCATTACTTTCGAAATTCTACCTTAGGAAATAAATTAGAGTCAATGAAACTTCATCATACGAGCCATTATTGTTTAGAATTGATATCTGAACCACATAAGTGCGGAAATTTGGTGGAATCTTGAGCCCCGGTGTCTCCATAACTTCCTCAACACCTTTTATTTTGAGTTTTTTCATACTTTAGTTTCAAAATTAAGTCTAAAAATCTTCTTTCACAAGTCTCAACGAACCTATTACTACAACACCATTGAAAATAACCATCAATTTTTGGCGCCGCCGACGCGGACTTGTCTTTAGGCTAGAGTTTTTAGATTTTTTTTCTATTTTAGGTTTTTATTTGTTTTATTTTATTTGTTCTTCTTTACGTTTTTGGGTTTGTGTCTTTTCCTTATAGAATTTGGAATTGGAGCGAAAGAATATTTTGCCAAAGCTTTTGGTGAATACTTAAAGACTTGGAGTAAAAGGCAAAGCGAAATGAGCGAAAGAAGAAGATTTTTTTTATTTAATAAAAAAAGAGAGAAAAGAAAAGAGAGACATTTTTATTTTTTTAGATATTATTATTTTATTTTATTTTTAGACTTTTCTTTTTCTTTTGCACTTTATTTTTTTTTGGACTGTGGATTTGGACTTTGGACATTCTTTTATTTTTAAACCCTACGGAAGGGTAGTATTAAATATTAAACAGTTTGCAGAGAAGGACGGAGATTGCGATATCGCCTCAGCCCCTCGGGTTTGTACATGACATAGGAGTCGTGGATCGAGTCGACTTCAGCGGTTCATCCCCCGTCTGGAACGAGAGGTAAGTTTGGCGAAACACTCGCGAATCCCCTGTCAGCGAGTTACTGTCTTCCTTCGTGTGAATATATGTCGAGGAAATGAATACGGCTGCTTTAATTTCCTAGTAAAGGGCAAGGAATATCCATACAAGATAAGGGTTCGGATTTCATCACCGTTCTCTTCTTTCCCGCCTTAGAAAAACGATACCAAACGCGAACCTAAGCTTAAGATACTGACTAGAACGAGACCTATAGGGTAACGAGCTTAATAGGAAAGTCGTTCGAAAAATATTGGTTACTCTTTTAAGCATACTTCGAAGTTCATGATGGTTTCTGTGAGTTGAATGCGTGACTGCCGCCTTGGAATGCGGTGAGGCATTGGGTATCAAATCTCCACACAGCTTCCCTCGCCTCTATTCAACTTACTTTTACTCGGAGTGATTCCAGAGGGGTTTGCTTAAATTGTAACGAAGTATCAAGCATCAATCATTTAGGTTATATGGCAAAAATGATGATGAAATGCGCCTAGGATCTGGCTGAATTACTTGAGGTTGAGATACATGCACAGTTTTTGGTGAAGTATTATGCCGTACTTGTGGTGAAGTACTCTATCGTACTTGTGTTTCTCACACCACTGTATTATCACTCTTGTGCCATGATTTGTTGCTCCTGGTGGAATCGGAAGGCTGTGAATGCCCATCATCATTACAGTTGGACCAATCCAAACATTGTGTTTGTCTGCCATTTCCGACAAACACCCAAGTGTATAGCCTCCATTTGCCGATTCGGCCGATACATATCGTTTAGTTGTCTGTTCAAGTCTTCGTTACTAGCATCCACATTGTAGTAAGGATAATCACGTTCTATAAGTTGGGAAACAATGGGGATCGTGGTTGGCTCACTTTGTGAATTAATACTTGGCATCTCCCAGCGAATTTCGGGCATATTTGGCGAAAATGATGAAGAACTTGCACCCAGAGGGGTAAGTCATAAAGCATGGATCTTTTGAAGGAGGCTGGCTAGGAACGATATCTGTATCATGAGCCAGGCGTGATAACCCTGGAAAATCAAACCCATAGATGTGCATGTTGTATCTCCCAATTACAGGCTTCGCAATCGACCTGTACCAGGTGACATACTAAGCTTCATCAATATTTCTCCTTGTATTTAGTTCATACCTCTCTGGGAGAAACTTTTTAGTTGCAATTAGTAAACTCCAGAGCCTAGAAATTTATGCCTATTAAGGTTTGCACTAACCAATCTAAGTGGATGGGAACATCTTGGTTATAGGAGTTGAGGAACCAATCTGATTAGATGGAAACATCGAAAGATTCTATTCATAAAAGCACAGAGCTCAGGTGTTAGTAATAACATGATAGTTTCACCATATCACGTTGAGTCCTTTTCATTTTTTTTTTTTTTAGTAACTCAGTCACTCTAATTCACCCTAGCAGTGGTAACAACTTGATGATATTCCCCTATCCTGAACTGGGGTGCGAATAGCAGATGCCTTGGGGGTGACCTGAGGTGCCCCTTAGTAATTGAGCTGGCCCTTAACCAATAACGAGAGTCCGAATAACAAATGTCCTCCAAGGGTGCCTCGGGCAACTTTTCGAACCGAATTTTCCAAAAATGTTTATTCCTAAAAATACATAAAAACACAATATTAGTACAAAAATAGAGTTCCAACAATACGGACATTGAGGACAAATTAGACACAAAAATGTGTCTATCACTCTCCCACTGGATTATTCTCAGCCGATTAAAATCTGATCCAGAGGTTTGCGTCTGCGATGGCGGGTTAATTGCAATTACATATATACCTTGTAACTGGCACATCAATCTTTCTTCCAGGTACCAAACCCCAATATCCAGTTCTGGAGTGTAAAAAACAACTCTACTGAGAGAATAATCAAGAATACATTCTACATCATCACCACCATACTCAGGAAAATCAAGGTAAGGGTGAACAACAACATTCTTGTGGCTCCGAGTCATCTGTTGGAACCTCTGAACAAAACTGGAACCCGGGACGTCGCTGCCAGTGTCTTTCTCCCAGTTGGTCAAGAGGTACATGTCCAAGATTGGAATCTATGGGTATTGTCTTTAAGGGTTGGTTTACCAACACGGAAGTAGGTATACCACCAATACTGCAAATTACTCCATAATTTTAGTATTTTGACTTAATCTATATTTGTTCATCAAAATTATTTAAATTTAAAAATAATAATTTTGATATTTACCTCTATAATTGTGGGTACACGAAATAAGCTCGCCACGTGTCGGACAAAAAGGGAAGGAGTATGGATAGAAAATCTCACTTAAAGATCCCCGTCAGGGACTTGTCAATTCGAATGTCAGAATTACCTCGTCACCGATCAATCCCGCGAAGTACAAAGGGATGCGTACATAAGCGAAGAGACTTACACGAAGAATTTAAGTTACGAAAGACCAAGCTAGAGTACCCAACAAGATATCAACGACGAAATCGAAAGGGCGAAGTACGGTAACTTGGTTGAAAAGATAGATCGCGAAGTAAGTATATTGGGGAGCAAGAAAAGAGACAGGTGTCCCGACAAACCCATGTGAATATAGCGAAAGAAGGGGAATAACTTTATAGAAAATTTCCAGGGCGAAGTATAAAGTGCTCCCGAGAGAACTCGGCGAAGTGAAATGAGCTGCACACCATTAGGGTTGATTGCCCTATAAATAGAGGTCCTTGGACAAGGCATAAGGGATCGTATTTTGGAGAGAAGAGAGAGCTTAGCTTAGGGAGTGAGACTAGGATTTCCTTGTATTCAAGAACTTGTATTTGTTTCTTTGATTAATTCATCAATAAAGATTTACTAGTTTATATTACTTAACATGTTCTAGATCTTGGCTACTTTCCTTTTGGGTGTACTACTGGATTTCCAGTAGTTACATTTTGACGCTAGAAACAGGGAACTTAGATTGGGGATTTATCCTCGTATAAGGAGTGGAGAGAAGATGAAATTTTAGGAGTGAGAGATCTTAGCGAGACGTCCCTTTTAAGATTAGGGTTTAAAGGATAATCGATATTGAAACTAAGACAAGTTGATGACTAGAACACCAGATCGAGCGGCACACATGATAGCGAAGAGGAGAAGCAAGCGATTGGAGGCCAAAAGAGGAGGAAGAATGGAAAGAGGAGGAACATAGGATACAGGAGAAAGACAAGGCGTGAACCAGCAGCGGACTGAGGAGGCTAACGAAGATAACTTTAGAGAGGGTTATGTACACACTTCCGACACGGACACCATTGCAGGAGAAGAGATGACTCGTGAAGAAATGGAGGAGAATATCTGTGAAGAAGACATGACGTTGGATCAGCTGAGGGAAACGCTCCGCCTTGAAAGGGAACGAGACAGGGATCTAGCGGAGCAGCATGCCTGATTGACGAGGAGAAACGCCTTGAAAGGTTAAAGAAGTAACAGAGTCATCTATCGCTGAAAGAGATACACTCATTCAAGGTAGAATAGCTTTAAGTGTAAAGGCGAATCAACTTAAAGAACAATATTCCAAATTAGAAGAATCTTATTCTTCTCTTGCGAAGAAAAATGCCTTTCTTATTTCTGAAGAGAAAAATCTCCAGTCTCGACTTAAAGGTTTAATTGGAGATAAATTCGATGATGCGATGGATCGTTGGGAGAATAGTTGTCTGAATTTGATTCAACATCTTATTTCGCAAAAGGAAGGTAGTCATAATAGTTTGACTGCCTTAACTATCTTTTCTTTGTCATATCTTTTTGAGTTCTTCGTCTTACTGAAATTTTGTATTCTACCTTTCGCAGAGTCTGAGAAAAATCTTCATTCCTCCATTTCTGCTTTGGAGGCTAAATATGCCAAAATTCGCAAAGAAAATGCATTACTCGTCTATGTCCTTACTGGTTCTCGCGATCGAGCAGAAAGAAGACTTGATTATCTTGCTTACTTTAAGGATAGTCAAGATAGGAATCATCAAAGAGCACTTCTTCGTCAAGTTCATCTCCGGGCTGAAGTCCTTGTAAATGATATTTTATTGTCTAAATCTCTTCCTCCTATATCAATTGAACCTTTGGAAGTAGATGATAATGAAGTTCCTCGACCTGCTGACAGTGATTATGATTATGAAAGTGGTGCAAAGGATAGTTTTTTGGAAGATGGAGAAGAGATTCCTTCTAAGGAAGCAACCGCTGGTGTTAATCAAGATGAAAGCGAAAAAGAAATTTCTTCTGAAGAAGTAATTGCTGGAGACAATCAAGGTGCTAATCAAGGTGAAGATCAGAATTGAAATGAAGGAGAGGTTGGCGATAATGAGAACGTTGGCGAAGAACATCTATTATCTCCTTCTACTGGAATTAATACTGAAGCATGAGCTTTTTATCTAGTTCTATCTTCTTGAATTGTCTCATCTTTATTATTTTTTGCGAATAATGTTCTTCAACCAACTTTGGAATCAATTTTCCCTTTTATTAATTTGCTGGTAAGAAAGATAATGCCTCTTGTTTATTGATTCCCATACTTGCCTCTCATTATCTTTCTTGCGAGAAATGATCTGTTATGAATATTTATAAATATTTTGTTTTTTCATGTGGTCTTATTTTGCCTTCCTAATTAAAGGTCTTATTATGCCACCTCTTGTCATTGCGACAAAATCGCAGGACGTTCTTGCACTTTCATGCAAGAACCCATTGATCTTGCCTTAACTTTTTCTTTTTTATTATGGCCTCTTCAGGAATGTTGCGACAATATGACAGGACTAAATATTCTTGTGAAAATAAAGCCCCATGACATTGCCGTCTTGCGACGAAATCGCAAGACTTCTTCGCACTTTCATGCGAAAACCCATTGATCTCGTCTTATCTTTTTCTTTTGTATTATTGCCTCTACAGGATTGTTGCACAAATATGACAAGCCTTAATACCCTTGCGAGTAAAAAGCCTCATGATATTTGCGTCTTAAGACACTTATCAGCTCCCTAATGGAAGGTGCCGCCCTTATCTCCCCCCTGGTTGCCCCTTCAAGGAGGCGTACTTCTACCATACAAGGTTAGCTCCTCTCATCCAGTTTTAACAACAACCAGTTGTTTTCGCAGCCTCTTATCCCTTTTACCTATAGGGATTATGGTTACGAGACTGCACCCTAAGTGGGGTTTTCTTCGGGCCGACTGCAGTATAATCCAAGACTTGTCAAGAATGGCAAGGTACGCTTCAAACGCCCCTGACACTCTTGACTCAACCGTGTACCTCGGCGCCTTGATCAGATTCTGCACTCCTTGGGAGAGTCCTTATTACCTTAGTCGCCCAACCTAAGTCATATGCTTAAGCTGAGAATCCAAGGTGCCTCTCCCGGATGGGCTTTATTGACCCCAAATCTCTATGACTCAGGTTCCGGTGGCGGTGTATCCTTCCACTGAGCCATGCAACGGGTACCCCCTTATATGACGTACTTTAGGTCTTACATTTGCCTCTTGCAAAATTTTATTCGCGAACTAGGGTGTACGCCATAAAGGTTCGCCCCTTTCTTTTGTGTCATTGTTCTATGATTATCTCTGCGAAAGTTTTTTGCACATCATGATCTTGTTTTGATATGAATATTCTCGCAATTATTCTTTCAGAATCCATAACTTCTCAAAGCTTCTTACGAATAATATCTTTTTAAGTACAACCTGTTCCATGGTCTGTCAAGTCTATGACCAACATATCTACCTTCTGGATCCATTAATTTATAAGCTCCTGTTCCAACTATCTCCTTAATGATGTAAGGTCCATCCCATTTTTTCGCTAATTTTCCACCTTTTTCTCGCTGATATATTGGTGTCTCTCGCAGAACTAAATCTCCTGGTTGGAATTCGCGTACTTTGACACGTTTATTATATTCTCGGGATAATCTTTGCTGATAATTCTCCGTATGTTGTAAAGCTCTTTCTCTTTTTTCTTCTAATTCATCAAGTTTGTTTAAGATCAAACCCGCAGTAAGATTTTTCTCCGAAGCTTCTCTCTTTGTTGTCGGAATAACAACTTCTGTTGGTAACACCGCTTCAACTATGTATATTAAACAAAAAGGTGACATTCCAGTAGCTTCTCTTCTAGTTGTATTATAAGCCCATACTGCATTATATACTTGTTCGCACCATGCTCTATGATGTCCTTCCAATTTCTTCTTTAATATATCTGCAATTTTTTTGTTTGTTGCCTCTACCTACCCATTATCTTGTGGATACAAAGGAGTAGACTTTCCACATTTTATCTTAAATGCATTAAGTAACATTTCTATGTTATGTCCTTCAAACTGTTTCCCATTATCAGATACCAACTGCGCAGGAATTCCGAATCTGCAAATGATATTTTCGAATATGAATGTAAAGATATCTTTGTCGCGAATATGCTGTATTGCCTTCACTTCTGTCCATTTTGTGAAATAATCTGTTGCGACTATTAAGTATCTTCTTTGTCTAGAACCTGGTAAGAATGGCCCCACAATATCTAAGACCCACTTTCCAAAAGGTCACACACTGTTTGAAGATGACAATGGTGCTCCAGGTGCATGTATTTTCTTTCCTTGTCGCTGACAATCTTCGCAACGTCTTGATATTTGTTTTGCATCTTCGTGCATGTATGGCCAGTAATAGCCTTTCATTTTTGCTCTATGTGCCAAAGATCTTCCCCCGCTATGATTGCCAGCATCCCCACTATGTAACATTTTTAACACTTTTTTTCCTTCCTCTCGTGTCAAACATCTGAGTGATGGTCCATTAAAGGATTTTCGGTATAGCAGCCCATCTGTTAATTCATAATTCGTTGCGCGGCTTTTTAACTTGTGTTCTTCCAATCTATTTCTTGGTGTTTCTCCTTTCGCCAAATATTCATGAAGTTCTGTTCTCCAATCTGCGATATTGTTCGTTTGTTCTTCTTCTTCACCGTCTATTATCATCACGTTCACTTCTTCTTCTTCTTTATTGATTGATGGTGACAAAAGTGTTTGTATTTTTATGCATCTCGCAGTTGGATCTGTTATCATGCTTGAGATGAAAGCAAAAGTGTCTGCGAGTCTATTATCCTTCCTTGAAATGTGCCTCCATTATATTTTTGGGATTTTCGGTGACAATTCTTCAACGAGCTTCTTGTATTTCTTCAAGGATGGTTCATTTGTAGTGTACTCTCCCTTTATTTGGCGAATAACTAGTTGCGAATCACTAGTGATCCTGGCATTTTATAGTTTCATTTCTATTGCGAATTTTAAGGCATGTATCACAGCTTCATATTCCGTTTCGTTATTAGTGGATGCGAATTCCAATCTGAATGAAAAAGCCATCTTCACTCCTTGTGGAGAAATTAAAACAATTCCAACTCCATTGCCTTCTCCATTTGATGATCCATCTACCAATATCTCCCATCTATTTGGTTCTGTTAATAAGTCTTTTGGATCTCCGTGTTCTTCTTCTATATCCATCATTTCTTCTACCGCTTCATCTTCTTCTAAAGGAAATTCTGCCAAGAAATCTGCAACAACTTGTGATTTTGGTGAAGACAAATTTTCATATTTAATATCAAATTGGCCTACTTGTGCATTCCAT
Organism: Papaver somniferum; assembly: GCF_003573695.1. Lineage (NCBI taxonomy): Eukaryota > Viridiplantae > Streptophyta > Magnoliopsida > Ranunculales > Papaveraceae > Papaver > Papaver somniferum. The sequence continues at coordinate 43,865,672 of NC_039358.1, forward strand.
CTCTCCACTCTTCCTGATATTTTTGAATTCTTCATCACTGATTCAATTGGTACTTTTGTTAATACCTTTATCTTGTGCGCTTGAAAATATATGCGGAGCTTAAATGATGCATAAACTAATGCTAAGATTAGCTTCTCAATCTTTGAGTAATTCTTCTCGGCAGTATTAAAAGTTTTGCTAATGTAATAGATGGGTTTCTCCACTCCTGAGTCTATTCGCAATAACATGGCACTTAATGCATGCGACGTCGTCGCAAGATAGATCAATAATTCTTCTCCTGATTCTGCTTTTTGTAAAATAGTTGTATTCATAAGATGTTATTTAATCCCTTGAAAAGGCTTTTTCGCATTCATCAGTCCATTTGAATTTCGCACCCTTCTTGAGTATATCGAAAAAATACTTGCATTTGTCTGATGATCGCGAAATGAATCTCCCCAGCAAAGCTAAAAGTCAATTCAACTTCTGTACATCTTTTATTATTGCTGGTGTTGGCATGTCACGAACTACTTGCACTTTTTATGGATCAACCTGTATTCCTTCCTTTGATACAATGTAGCCTAAAAATTTTCCCGATGCAACTCCAATAGTACACTTCTCAGGATTCAGTTTAATGTTATATTGCCGCATTTGTTCAAAAATCTCCCTGAGGTCATGTACATGGTCTTTGGCTTCTTTACTCGTTACTAACATGTCGTCCACGTATACTTCTAATGTTTTGTGTATCCATTTCGCGAACACCTTCTCTACCATTCTTTGGTATCTCGCTCCCGCATTTCGCAAACCAAATGGCATTTTCGTGTAACAATATAGACCTCTAGGGGCGAAGAAAGCGGTATGCTCTTGATCTTCTTCAGCAAGAGGGATCTGGTTATATCCTTTGTACCCATCTAAACACGATACCCTATCATTTCCCGCTGCGGATTCCACCATTTGAGGAATATCTGGTAACGGAAAACTATCTTTAGGGCAAGCTTTGTATAAATCAGTGAAATCTATGCAAATCCTTATTCCTTTGTATTTCTTTGGGACAATGACCATATTCGCTATCCACTCTGGGTATTTAGCTTCTCTTATGATTCCTGCATCAAGCATTTTCTGTAGTTCTTCTTCTATTTGGGAATGGTAAGCTGTTGCGATTTTTCTTATTCTTTGTTTAAATGGTCTCATATTCTTGTTAATCTCCAACTTGTGACATGCAATTGATGGATCTATTCCTGGTATCTCATCCATGCTCCCTGCGAAGATGTCTTTATATTCTCGCAAAAGGTTAACAAATCTTTCTTCTTCTTCTTCTACATCCATCTTGGTTCCAATTCTCAATATTAGAGGTTCTTCTATAGTCCCAACGTTTACTTCTTTTGTTGGTTCTGCGACAGTGTAACTGGACTTGGGTTCTCCCATTGTTGTTGGTTCTTTTTATTGTTTTCACAGGTCCTTCTCCTTCTTACGAAATTTCGCTGGGTATTCCCCTGCCTTCTTTTGCCCTTATCATGTATACTCTAAATTCTTCTTCTTTCTTTGTCTCCTTTGCCAACTTTCTGCGAAATTGTTTCCTTTTTGCTTGTCCTTCATAATACTTTACTTCAATTTGATGACATAATTTCCACCAAGACCAGCACCAGTACTAGCATATGCACCCTTGGACTCCTCCTCCTCGACCTTCGCTTCGTCGATCTTCCGCTCCTCGTCATCTTCGCTGAGCCTCTATTCTTCGCTAGAGATGATCCTATCATCCTTTAGTTGCTCGTCATCGGAGAACACCTCCACAGGAAAAGAAGGATGAGGAAGGCCATGCACTAGTGGAAAATGAATTTTTAACCACTTTCTCGGTTTTACGAAAACCACTGTTGTATGGCTGACGTACTACAGAAGATGTGAGCCGCAGTAGTTTTTTTGGTAAAAAAATGGAAAAGGAAAACTTGTCTCAAAAACAGTAGTTCTTTTAGGGGGTATTTTTGTAAATATACTGATTTTGAAGAACTACTATGGGAAAAAATGGTTTCACAGCTTCAGATTATCCTAAAACCTTATCTCTCTCACACTCTTTTCAATCCATCCTAGATGCGTTTTCTCTTTCATCTTCTTTATCTTTTCCACTAAAACCCTAACCCTGAATCCGCTGTTTTACTGTAATTCGTTCTACCACAAAACCCTAGGTTGTCCCACAAGCTGAATTGATTCTCCCAGAACTATGCTTCGATCTCTAGCTTTGCATCTATTTCTCCTATCTGTAACATTTTATTCTTTCTTCAATTTCTTCGATCTGTTCAAATCAACCATTCTATTTCATTTTATAACCAAAGAAGAATCAAACCTCCTTTTATTTCATCATCAGTAGTATATTGAAGAAGAATACAAAAGAAATCAGTGATGAAGATATTTTGGTTTAAAGCAGTTCTTTCACTGGGAATTATCCGCGAATTTCTTTGTATTGGGTAATTCTCAGTTTCACATCTAATGGCAAGGTAAGAACACATGAAATAAAAACCCCTAATTTTTTAGATTTTGTAATATGAGCAGGACTAGGTTATACTTTGTTTTTGTTTTTTTTTACTTAATACCTGATTCATCGATAGTATTTGCAAAATTTGATTGATTTTGTGATTTCGTGGTAGGCATATTCAATGTTTTTTTTTTCTTCCCGAAATTCCCTCGTGTTCTCATGTAATCCCTGTATTATTCTAAGTGTGTTATTATTTAGATGCCACTATTATTCTTACTTCCGGATTTGATGGTCTCAGCCTTATAAGAATTAGGTTTTCTTGATAATTTTTTAACAGGGGATGGAAATACACAAAATTCTTCTATGGTAGCAAATCAACGTGACAATCCCTGTACAATCCCATACACCCTATTTTGCATGATGTCCTGTACCAGTTCTATATGAATAGCATGTTAGAATTTTCCATTTGGTAGTGGTGTAAAGATGAAATTTTCCATTATTAATAAATTATCATATATCTGTCGGGTTGAGGGGAAGTACAAAAATTATATTTTTCCGCTTGCAGTATAAATTGTTTTATATGAGAAGTATGAAGATAATCTGGATAACATAGATGCTGTATTTTATATTGGTCAAGGTGAAAATGATGTTAAAAGGTATATGTCGACAAACCAATGACCAAGTGCATGATGCCGCGTGGGAACTTGGCGCTAAAGGTGCATAGCTTAAATAATCTTGAATTTTTTTTTTTTTTTGTAAATTTTTAATCTTTTCCTTATAGTTTTTCACATTGATCGTCTTCCCATATGCAGAACAACTATAACCAAGATGTCTTTTCGAGACTCATTCGTGGGCATGTATCAGAAGATGAGAAACCTGGAAGATTTTACACCTTCGACGGGTTGTACAAGGTCGGTATATTTAGAAGTAGATCACTCACTATAAAGCAACTTAGTAATTCTTTATTTGTGTATCATTTTGATTTTACTTGATTTGCAGGTGATTAAGTATTAGGCAGAGAAAGGCGCTACCAAATTTACTGTTTTTAAGATTCACCTTAAACGACTCTAAGGCCAGCCTCCATTGACAACTAAACAGGTATGGTGTTTGATTAGCGTATAAAAGGTTTATTGAGCTTTGCTTGGATTCATTTTTATGATTCAATTGTTTAAATTTTACTTTAATAGGTCAAGTATTGTAAAGGGCATGTTCCTAATAGGATCGCAGAATTACACAGGTAAGCAGTCGGCGGGCCAAGTTCTTTTTCCATTTTCAAAAGCATTTATCTGACCTACGCATCTAATTGTTGTAGGTTTGTGTGCCAAGTGGAGGACAAGAAGAATAGAACTTCGATAGGCGAGAGGTGTAAGCATCGTGAGGTGTTCTTGGACCTGATGCCCCTGACCTACTGGATAGCCATTCTCATTCCGGCCACCAATTTAATTGATCCTCCTCTTGCACCCAAGGCAAGTTCAAAAAATTTCCACCGTATTTAATTGATCCTCATCATATACATTTTCAGATAAACTTCTCTTTTTGTGTAAAAAGATAATCAAAATTTAGACGTAGTTGATGAGTTGTTGGAAATGCTTGAATGATTCAAATACTAATGTGAAGCACCCTGTGACGCGAAAGGACTTGCACTAATCCAAGAATTTGTGGTTGTGCAAAATTAAATGTATTTGATTTTCCATATGTTAGCAGAGACGGGGGAAGGTATGCACCGTATGTGATTTATTGATTGAATGTGCCATATGAACCATCATCATATCATATGCATTTTTTTGTGGTGCTGCTTAGTTTCATCTTATGTTTATTTATTCCCTAAAAGAGGCTTACCTTCAATTTTGCAGACTTGTTGTACCAAAGTAAATTGTATATGAATGTGGTCCGCTGTGTGGTTGCGGTGATGGTTGTGCAAACAAATCATCAGAGTGTGGGATAAAGTACCGATTAGAGGTTGCATATCTGTTTATTTTGCTGATAGAATTTGTATCAATAAGAACCCATATGTAATGTATGGCTTTATATCTATCTTGATAGGTTTTCCATACGGCAAGTAAAGGATGAGGAGTAAGAAGTTGGGAATTTATTCCCTCTGGTGCTCTTGTATGTGAATGAATACACGCGTGTTTACAAAATGTAATCAGCTTTGCTGATTCGTAATAAGACAGTGCTTATATTGCATGTAGGGATAAATTTATAATACATTAGTCTTTACCCATATTGCTCAAATAACTTAATTTGAATCCTTTGGCTTTTCGTAAGATTCTATGGAACTGCTTATTTACAATAAACAAAGTTTAGGCGCAAATGAACTTGTACTGATAACCTTCCTAATAATTTAAGGTGGTAGAAATTCTAAGAGGGAGAAAAGTGAAACATGAACACGATAAAAGAACTGGACTCATCAAGGTAAATCAACGTACTTTTGTCTTGAGTGAACTCATCTACTTGAGTTTTCCATTACATAAGAATCATTTGGAAGATTGAAATTGTCTCTGCAGGTTGATAGTAATCTCTACTCCTAGGAGGATGATGATCATATGGATGTACTTATAACGTGCAGGTATGGTGTATGATTCACATCTTGTCACCACCTCTCATGTTTGCATGACCAAAAAATTTGAATTACGATGTTAATCAGCAAATGAAGACGCAAATGATGAAGTGGTGCAAGTAAAAGTTTAATAAATTGTATGGGGGTGTTTTTAAGTTTTTCTAGTTAAGTAGGTGAAAGGAATTGAAGTTGAGTACTGTTAATGTTGAAGTTTTCAGATTTGAAATATGGGTGATTTCAGTTGTAATGAAGATTGCAAAACGATGGGAATAAATTCATATCATCATAATTTTGATCTCATTTATAATTATGAATTTATATACTGTGTTGTTGGCTGTAGCTTTAGATTCTGCCGAATCAACTTTAGATTTAGCTGAATCAAATCTATTTTTTTTTATAAATAAAATAGATATAAACAACTGTGTCTATTAGTGTTACTGATATTACTATTGAAACCAGTGGTTTTTGAAAAAAATTAACTTGTGTGAGACACAGTCGTTTTGGAAAAAACCACTTCTAAATTAGAGCTGAGGAACACAGTCGTTTTTTACGAAATAACCTCCTGTTCTGACAGTGGTTTAACTTCCATTTTCCACTAGTGATGCTCGTCGCAGAAATTACCAAAAAGAGAAACAAGATAGTTCTGAGTGTTCTTGCGAGCTAACTTCTCTACCTTCATAGTAGTTTCAATCATCTCGTCCATATCAGCGTTCTAATCACTGAACTCATTTTTGAGGCGAGAAATCTCTGTGCGAAACTCATCTCTTTCCTGGGCGAAGGACTTGCTCTTATGGCACTCTTCGGATTCTGCAAAAACCAAACAAAACTTCATCAGAAACTAGAAGTTTGACATGATCAATAGTATCTCGCACTTCACCTAAAGCTACCTTCCAGTTGCAAGATAGTGGTATTCAAGGTTTCTTGGATGTCGGTATGCAAATGATCCAGCCGGGAGATCGCTAGATCCGACTCTTGAAGTTGGACACATAATTCGTGGTAGGCATTTTCCCAACCTTTACCATGACCGGACTTCGAGGTATCTTTGTCAGATTGAATGACAAGAGCACCCTTGTTTCTGCGAGGATCTGCGGACTTGGCTTGAGAGGAAGACTTAATAGACTTCGGGAGAGATGAGTTATCTAACTGAACTTGAAGAAGTTCCACTTTCTTCTTCAGACAGTCAATCTCTTCGTTTAAACCAGCTACTTTATTACGAGATTTGCGAAGGTCAACCACAACTTTAGCTTTACTATTGATCACACGCTCGTTATTCTCTTTCAGTCTCCTATAGGCAGCTAATGACGAGGAATGAAGGTTCCTCGAAGTAGTGAGGGAATTGCTGACCCGTTGAATTCCAAGCTTAAGGCGCTCATTCTCGTCGTGAAGATGATAATTCAGTTCCTCGTTACGAGAGAAATCGATAGACAGGCGGTCCACTTGCGAAAACAGAGTCTCGACCTTCTCATTCAAAATCTGGTTCTCAGAAACATAGCAATCATTCTGGGTCACAAGGTTCAGATTCTCAGCATGAATATCTTCTAGCGAGGTGGATGCGTCGGAGGCATTTTCTTGGCGTTGCATGCATCGAGCTTGACAAGATACAAAATAAGAAAATAAAAGAAATCTAAGTAAAGGCAAAGAACGAATCTGCGAGGGGAGGGAACTTACTCAGAAGCTTCTCTATCTTCTGACTCTGCTTACTGGAATGCTCATTTTCCTCTTGAATCTCCTTCGTCAGGACTTTGATTTGAGACTCGTCCTTCTTTGCTTTCTCACGAACAAGCTTAGTCTCCACGAGGCTGGCCATGTGACGGTTGACCTCCTGCGAGTTGAAGAATTGAAACTCAGGGTATAAATCTTGGGACAGGGAGAAGGCACAATCGAAAGAGCATAAAAGTCTCACCTGGTTCATCAAAGCTGAGTGTTGTTGGAGAGACAAGTTCATGGAGGCATTTAGCAGTACGAATGATTCCTGAGAGAGGAAGTTATCGACACTAAAAGTCACCAGAGATTCTAAGGCACAGGACCTCGTGGATGGGTCTTCACGAGCTTTGTCGTAGACATATTGGAGAAACTTCATGTCAGGATCAAAGATAGGGTTAAACAGCACCTAACGGAGCCGCCTGCTTCTTCTTCTCACCAGTAGGGAGATCCTCTGTGAGTCTCTTGGGCCGCTCAAACTTGGGTTGAACAGGAGGATTAGCAACTTTGGGAGAGGTAGTTGTGCGAGACTGAGAAGGTTGAAGCTTGGGAGGAGTAGAGAGACTTGAAAGTATAACAGATCTCGGAACTGCGATCAAAGCATCTAGATCCAAGACCTTTCGTTGCCTTTTGGGCCCGCCAGAAGGGGGGAAACCAGTATGCGAAATAACAATTTCATCATGAAAGGTGGCTAAAAGGTAAGAATAAGCGAGGTTATAATAATGACGAAGTAAAGATACCTGAGAAGAGGGAGGAGGCGGAGCAGGATGATCACGCCTTTTTCGCCCCTTAGTTGACTCAAGAACAAGATGCTTAACGAGGAGAGCGTCATCCTACAAAGAATAAAATGTTAGAATTTAAGGATATCACGAGAGGAAATAATAGGCGAGGTGGATACCTGTTTGGGAGTTGAAGACTCGGTAGTAACAACCCTTTCCTCACACGTCTTGAGAAAACCAGCGGCAGGAATTGCGAACTGAAAGGAAAAGGGAACATGAGAACAAATCGGGCCCTGAAACGAGGTGAATCATAAGGAAGGAAGTTATACCTTGGCTGGCACAGACCACCGAAATCTCCAGGGATCACAACCAACGAGATATAACTGTTTAGGAAGAGGGCCTTGGCGAGGAATCCCCTTTTCGTCAAATCCCCAAACGAAAAGGCCGCCAACCACCAGGGAAAACATCGCTCAATCATCATCATAATAGCGGCGAAGTTGGGAATCCACATCCAACAGAAGAGCTTTGGTCGGAGCCACGATAACATTTCGAACAAGCTCAATGCCCCACTCCTGGTACTCTCTCATGCTGGTGAATTTAGCCGAATAGTTGGCCACGAAAGAGTCCACATTGAAGTCGCGAGAATCGAATTCTTCAGCTGCTGATGGGACTTGCGAAGTACTATTATCTGAGCGAATCCTAAACTCGTTGGAAATGCGGATGGTGTTACCAGAAAGTTGAAAAACCCCACACTGCAGCTTACCCAGAATCTCGAGAAAGATGGGGTTAGAAGGGTTGTAAAGCGGGAAAGATAATTCAGCCCTCAATTGGCCCACAGTCATGATCATCTTATCGGTCGACCAAGTATCCGACTGAATCCACCTATAGTTCAATTCCATGTCTTGAGTAGCAATAACAGGCGGATTCACAGAAGAATCAACAGCTGGAATTAGGGTTAAACCCATCTTTTGAAAATATGCTTGGAATTCCTTTAGGGATTTGAGTGAGGTAGTTGTGGAAACCTTCTTGGGAGCCATGATAACAAAAGAAGAGTAGAGGGTTGAGAAGGGTAGCAACAATGACAAAAGAAGGAGAAAGCGCAGAAACCTGATAAACACAGAGCAAAGAGAGGAAGAAGAGGAAAAGAAACCCCAAACCTAAGTCAAGTTGGATATAAATAGCGCAGAAAAGGTGACTGGCTCAGTTGGTTGACGACATGTTCGAGGTATATTAACCGGCAAACTCATGTGAAGATAGCGAAAGAAGGGGAAAAACTTTATGGAAAATGGCCAAGGCGAAGTATAAAGTGTTCCCGAGAGAACTCGGCGAAGTGAAATGAGCTGTACACCATTAGGGTTGATTGTCCTATAAATAGAGGTCCTTGGACAAGGCATAAGGGATCGGATTTTGGAGAGAGGAGAGAGCTTAGCTTATGGAGTGAGACTAGGGTTTCCTTATATTCAAGAACTTGTATTTGTTTCTTTGATTAATTCATCAATAAAGATTTCCTAGTTTATATTACTTAACATGTCCTAGATCTTGGCTACTTTCCTTTTGGGTGTACTACTGGATTTCCAGTAGTTACAATAATGCCCCAGAAACCAGTGAAGTTAGATATACCAATAGATGCTTGATCCATCCCCCAGTACATTTCTGCTAAAATTGCAGAGCCTCAGTCATAATCTGGTGCTTTGTCAAGATCTTCTAACGCTTCAAGTCAACCAATATGAGAAACATAAGTTCAGTTTGGAAAGAACGTCTGACTCAGTACCCATAAGATAAGCACCCCATTTCGAGTTCAGGATCGTCATCTACACTTTCTGAGTTTATGTTTTGGTTAAGGAAAAACTTCAAAGATGAACATAATACCCCACCTCCTTTCAAATCTTTATGATCTTCGCGTACAGGTGATTCCATAAACGAGGGAAGAAGTGTCTTCCATTTATTATTTGATATCCATTCGTCTTGGTTTTATGGTACAAGATCTCCCACTCCACTTGGGATTCCAAAAATGAAATACAAAACAAAGGGCGTAATTCCTATTACAAGAATAATATCAACTATGATTAATTCTTTTGATTATTTGATAATTATTTAAAAAATAAAATTTATTAAGTTAAACAAACTTATCAATTTCAAAATCCATAAAATGGAACATGTGCATCGTCGACCACCACCGTTCTACCAATACTGTCGTAATTTTGTTATTGTGTCTTCTAGGCTTCACGTATTATAAAGCGCACGCCAGAGATATCTGTCAACCCTTTCTCGAACTGCAGGGTAGACCATCATAAATAGCCTTTAATTCATAAAATCCACCTCTCATTCTATAAAAACTCTCAAACCGCTCTTGATGCCCACCACATGACCTTGGACTACAGATGGAGTAGCAATGACACTCGGCGAAGAAAACTTTGCTTCCCGATTTTGAGTATAATCTACATCTGTGGCAGGCCGCGGTACCGGTTCATGTCTTCGATATCTTCTTTTCTTTACAGTATTGACCACTTTTCTTATGAAGTTGCTGATAATGTATCACACAATTTTGGTTTATAAGAGATAGTAGGTTTTGAAGAAGGAAATTTATAGGTTTTGAAATTAGTGAAGAAGAAGAATTTTATAAGAAGAGATGAAATAATTTTATAAGAATTTTAATAAATCCTCTCTTTCAAAAAAAAAAAAAAAAAAAAAATTTCTTATAAAATTCTTTTCATCTCTTCTTATAAAATTCTTTGCATGAACCCTATGACCTGCAGCCTCAGCCCAAGTTAGAACTAAAGTCTTGACTTCCAAAATGAGATCATTATCAGTTTTGAAGTGGTGTGTAGGTTCAAACCTTCTACAATTTCTTTCTTTCCAGATTGTGTGAACGATAACTGCTGGGATTAAATTCCAGATGTAGTTGCCTGATTGAGAGAAGTGCTGAGTGTGCCAGATATCTTCCAAGGCTCTCATTGATCCCGGCAAAACCCAAGACCAACCTGTTGTTGGTGTTAAGTTGCACCAAATATTGTATGCAATCTTACAGTGAAGAAAAAGATGATTCTGTGACTCCTCTCCTCCACCACACAAAGCACAGTCATTATGAAGACACATATGTTTCCGTTGTAGCGTATCTATAGTGTTCAACTTGCCGTGAACCAAACACCACATAAGAAAACATATCTTTGGAGGGATTTCCTGCTGCCAGATGAAATGAGTAAGAAAGTGAGGCACGCCATTTTCTGCCACTAATTGAGAGTACAATGATTTGACAGTAAACACACCAGAGGGATGCAGTTTCCACCTCCTTGTGTCTGTCAAACCGTCACGAACAGGGGGGATATCACCAATGGTTGCAATGAGCATTCCATATTCTTGAGCCTCTGCATATGAAAGGACCCGCCTGAAATCGAACTGCCAATTTCCTTCACTAGAAATCATGTCAGCAATACAAGCATTTTTATTTCTGATTAGCTTGAACAACTTAGGACAAATAGAAGATAGAGGTTGCTTCCCGCACCAGCAGTCATTCCAAAAGGTAATGACAGTTCCAGAATGTAGAAATAAATTCGAATGATCACTAATGAAGCCTCCCGACTCAACTATTGCCCGCCAACAAGAGACCCCATAGGATTGACTAACTTTTCCGGGAACCCAAAAGGAAAAATCTTTTCCATACTTATCTTCTATATCTATACCAAAGCTTACTCTTTTCAACCCCAAATCTCCAATACCATTTAGCTAACAAAGCTAAATTCATGATTTTCAGGTTGCACACACCTAGACCACCTCTATTTTTATTAGCACGAACTACATCCCAATTAACTAAATGTGATAATTTTGCCCCATCTTTATATTCCCAAAGAAAGTTACGCATCTTCTTTTCAAGAATCTTGATGACAGAGCTTGGGGCCTTAAACAGAGAAAAATAGTAGGTCGGAATAGAGGATAATATACACTTCAAAAGAGCTAACTTACCTCCCCTCGAAAGTGAAATACGCCTCCAAACTGAAAGTCTAGCGTCAAACTTTTCGATGATAGGGTCCCAGATTCTGATGGAGTTAGATTTGGCACCAAGCGGCATTCCCAAGTACATAAAAGGTAGATTTTCTAGTGAACAACCTAATTCTTCAGCCCAAAGAGTTAAGTCTGGAACTACTCCCACGGCAACAAGTCTGGTTTTCATGGTATTTACCTTTAGCCCAGCTATGTATTCGAAACAATATAATGCTGAAAACAGGTTATGGAGTTCTTCCTTGTTATCCTTTAAGAAGAAAATTGTGTCATCTGCATAATGAAGGTGATTGACCACAATACCAGTAGGAGCTACAGAAAAACCACTAATAAGGCCTTGATTAGCAACCCTATCAATATACCTTGAAAAACCTTCCATGACAATGTTGAATAAAAAAGGAGAAACTGGACAGCCTTGTCCCACGCCTCTAGAACTAGTGAAGTAACCGAAAGAAGATCCATTAATAATAACCGAGAAAGAAGAAGTTAAATAACAAAACCTCAGCCAATTACACCACTTCCTCCTGAACCCCATTTTCAGAAGTACGAATTCAAGGTACCTCCAATTGATTCTATCAAAAGCCTTCTCAAGATCAATTTTGCAAATAATGCCCGGAATTCCAGATCGAAGTCTAGAGTCTACCAGTTCATTGGCAATAAGAGTGCCATTAATGATTTGTCTGCCATGAATATAAGCACAATGCACCGGAGAGATCAGCTTATTCATAACAAGCTGCAGCCGTGAAGCTAGAACTTTTGCAATAATCTTATACACATTTGTAAGCATACAAATAGGTCTACAGTCCTTGATAGACTCAATATGATCTTTTTTAGGCACTAGAGTGATGAAATTAGAGTTGTGTTTAGGGTAAATAGTACCTGTAGTGCAAAATTCGTTCACAGTACCCATGATATCACCTTTGATAAAGTGCCAACACTTGTGGAAGAAAATAATAGGGAAACCGTCCGGACCAGGTGCTTTGTCTTTTCCCAAGTCTCTAATAGCATGCAAAACCTCCTCCTCAGTAAAATCAGCTTCTAGGATATCATCTTCGGTGGAGGTAATTGAATCAAAGTCAATCCCTTCCAGATCAGGTCGAATGATCTCTTCTTCAGAGAAAAGAGTTTTGTAATAACCTACTATATGTTTTTGCAACCTGGTTTTATCAGAAACCAACTCATCCCCAATGTAGAGTTGCCTGATTCTGTTATATCTACGCCTGGCAGAAGCATTGCTGATGAAGAAAGAAGTGTTTCTATCACCCTCCTGTAACCACTTTTTATTTGATTTAATCTTCCACGAAGTCTCATCCATCTTAGAAATTCTTTCAAAGTCCGCTTTGTATTGTAAAAGTACATTCTGCTCCTCTTCATTTAAGTTATTATCTTCAGCCAAGTCATCAAGAGTTTGAATTCCAGAGAGAATAGATTTCAGTTTGGTATTGGTATATCCAAAAACTTCTTTGTTCCAGACCTTCAACTTTTCTTTAAGTGCTTGTAACTTCAACCATAGCACTGTGCTAGGAGTACCTGCAAAACAAAAAGAAAGCCACCAATCTTCTAGTAATTTTCTAGTAATTCTAGTAATCTTCTAGTAACGAAGTCTCTACAGTTACTGTCTCTTCTTTAGAATAAGAAAACGTTGCCTTTGTCTTGGGATAGATCGGCCGTCCAAAATAGATGGGACAAATCCGAGCGTCCATACATAAAGGAACCAAACTGCGTGAGGCTGGGATCTACAAATCCGAATCCAAACGTCCATACATAAAGGATTATGCTGCGGCCCAACCAAACCAAACCAAACTGCGTGAGGCTGGGATCTATATTGCCTAATATAACTAGGTTTCTTAATCTAATTAACACACGGTTAGGAAAACTATGGAGTTAGGAGAAAACTTAGGGTTCAAGTATCCGTTCTACTTTCTTACTCCACATGTCAAGTTGGTCAAGTTGGTACAGAGTGTTGTAGGAACCAAATATAGTTCTGTTTTTGATATTCGAGTATTAAAATTTGATGTTCGAGAATTAAAAAGAGGCGAACTTTTTTAGTTGGCCGGTGACTATTGGATGGGGTGAAAGGCAATAGCTAGCTAAATTCATTTTTTAGTTGGCCGGTGCTAATCTGAATTCTATGACAGTGGGGAAACTGGGAATTAGGCGGTACTCCTTAATTCGGAGGTGTGCAACATATATAATAGCTATTCGAAGCTGAATGTAAACTTCACATAGTGACAAATCCATAATACCACTAACTTCAAAACATCCATAAAATAATTGATTGTGGAACATTTAAATTGTTAGTTTACATGTAGCTATTGGCGGTGAATTTCATTGTAAGTTGTCGTCTCCAGACTGAATAGCATCATACAATAAAACTATACACTGATCAAGTGAACAACTTTTTCCTATTAAAAGTTTCACATGCAGAATTATTTGTTAGTGTTGCTGGATTTTACACTTTAATAAGCTTTGGATATTATTCGGTCTTCCATAGCCATTCTTAATTCATTGAGCATGTCTTTTTGGGAGCTTGAAAATCAGAGAGTGGAGATTCCACAGATACAAAATTAGGCGATTGTGCTTGTGCCGTTAAATTTGTAAACGAAAATTGAATCAGAATTCCAGTTTCCCTTATAAATTAAATAACCTCATTGTGAGTATCTGAGCATCATATGTTTCTTAGACTTTGTGGCTTGAAAAAACATACATATATAATCCAAGAATTCTCAGTTTATGATGAACACATGACTCGACTACTTTGGGTGGACCATCTGAAGTGAAGAACAAATTCCTGTATTGCGGAGCTTATAGGAATCATACGTATAATCTTTGCAAGTTGATGCCCAGGTGCCCATCAGCCATGAGTAAACCTGCTTTAAGTCTTTATAAGTTGATGCCCAAGTGCCCATGAATAAACCTCTAGAGACAAACTACCATTCGGACTAACGGGGGCTGCGTTTTTTAAACTAGCCAGTTCCATTGCTTATTAAGGAGTACGACTGCCGTCTAGCTACTTTGGTTACATTCAAAGATCAACCGATCCAAAAAATTTAGGGAATGTACCCAGTAGATTCTCCTTTGCAGGATATTGTAAGGATTTGATTGTCTTGATTCTTGAATGTGGTGGCTTATTTTAACTATATATACCACTATTTGTCATTTTGAATGAGTGCTTCTTTTACAACAATTAATGTTTCCCACTTCCATTTTCAAGTTTCATCACCCATTAATGGTGGAGGAAAACACTGCTTACTATCGGATTTTAAGCAACTACTAGCATATACATCTTCTATGAATGGTTACAACTTCGCTTTTTTTATTTCAGGAGGTTGAGGTTCTAATCTCATCATGGTAATGAGTAGCAGAGTAAGTGCGCCGTGCGCAGGAGTGTGAATAGTCATTATTAATCCATAATCGCGATCCTGACCTTCTATGAACATCTGCAAAGAATGAAGTATTTTTGGTGGTCATATTTATAGTGATGATGGCGATGGCGGATTCTTGCATGGCTATCAGGAAGTTGGAAGAAGCCGCTGATCTAAGCATAAGCGGGCAAAGTAGAGAAAAATGCTCGAGGTTGAGCTGTGACGGGTGAATTAAATGATTACCAAAAAAATAAACAAGAAAAGTAGTACAACAACACCAAATTGTCTTTGGAAACAATTTCTCTCATGATCAGACTTGGGCGTGACATTTTTTTTTTTGGTTTGTTTGGCAAGTATTGGAAACCAGTTTCCGAATGAAAATGGGAGACTTATTGCCTATGCTGATCCAACTAACCTAGAAACTCAACCCCTGAATGGATGTAGAGTGTAGTATTATTCAGTGAATAAGGCTGACTTTCCCCTAGAGAAACAGTTCTATCCTTGGCGGACATATTATAAGTAGACTAACGATACTATGACCTGATTAACTAAACACACGGGCGGGGGCTGAGTAAAACATTATGGGAGGATATAGATCGGCCGACTAAACAACAAAAACTTATATGAGGTTGAGCCCCGGCCGTACACCGGGGTGATACCTAGCCTCTCTATAAGACTGTGACGCTCTACCACTGAACTATAAGGGCAAGACACCACAAAGTGTCTGCTGATCTAGGCATTACGAGAATTGAACTTGGGATCCCTCCCACGCAGTTGGCTTCTTAGTTCAGCTATTTTTAGGACATGCATCCTTCTCTTTTGAATTTAATCAAACGCATATTTCCTCCCAAAAGACAAGAGAATCATGTGCTTGGGACTGTTTGATACTAGAGTTCCAAATCATGATCAGCTGACTGGACGGGAATTATAAACAAAATATTATATCACATATGATGAATTATCAGAACTTATGAATAATAAATAAATTCCGTTGAAATTTCAATCGAAGTGTTACTTCAAAAAAAAAAAATAAAAAAAAATAAAAAAAAATAAATCCCAGTTCCAACACTTTTGGAGTTGTTTGATTGCTTCTTTTTCTTATCAAATACTCCAGTCAAATATCTGGCTCTACGATTTTTCACTTCCACCTCATAATGCAGTGTGCACTGTATCCCGTGTTTCAAAAAATAATGTAGTATCCGCTTATTGTTGTCTGTGACCCGTGCCCAACATAAATGCACTACTCTTAGACATTAAAAAAAAATATAAAATCTTAAGTTGGCATATCAAGATTTCAACCGTACAACACGTTCAATAGTGGCCTTCATACTAATACTTTAATGCAAAGCTAGAAGTAGATTTCTGTTGTTGTCAGCTGGAAATGGTTAGACACAGAGATTCGCTATATTATCACAGTAGATATCTGTTGTTATCAGCAAGAAATGGTTATACAGGAGATTCTCTATATTATCACCAAGAAACCAAAATGTACGAAACTGCATATTTGCTTGCTTTGTTTGGTGTAAATCAGACTCTTAACTGATTATCAGTCATTCCCAATTAATCTAAGGTTACTGCCCCATTAACTTTTCAACTTCTGTACCCAATAAATTTGACCTCATGTCACTGCATCAGGTGCCATACTGCTTGCTCTTAGAACAATCGGTCTACATTCAGAACGGAAGGAAGAGTAGGGTGCAAATAAAAGACTAAACTCTGTGTTCACGTAAGATTCACATTACAACTGTAATTCTATGTAAATGTTGAATTTGCCCTTCAACTACCAATAAATATACCCTCCAAGCCTTTTCCCTATAAATGAACCCTTCATTTCCATGACAACAACACACCCAAAAATGGCAGAAAAAAGAGGAGAAGAAGATCCTTCAAATAACTGTGCAATATTTAGTTCCAAGGTGGAAAAAATGCAGAGTATCATACATGAGTACTCCGCAGGTAACAATTGTGCTCATCAAATTGAGAGATATATGTATATATATATATGGGTAGATTCAATTTAGTTTTCACGTAAGCTGTTAGGCTTCGGTTGTTGTTTTTTGTAAATGGTGGCTTTGTTTTGGAATTTTCAGGTGGTTGGAACAAATGTTGGGAGCAAGGAGTGACACCATGGGATTTGGGTCAGCCAACGCCTCTCCTGCTACAACTTCTTGAGAACGAAACTCTTCCCAAAGGCAGAGTTCTAGTGCCTGGATGTGGGGCTGTGAGTTTCTTTAATATCAAACTTCTCTTTACAACTTTAGTGTATTACACCTCGCAGTTTAACTTGATTTGTTGAGGAATTTTTGTCACACCGCCAGGTTAATCATAACGATACTCAAAATTGAGTTTTGGAATGTGCCAGCTAGTACACATATTTTTCCTTTTCTTATCTATTTTGCCGCTTACAGAATATTCAAACTGGCAGGGCCACGACGTAATTGCAATTGCAAACCCTGAACGCTATGTTGTAGGCCTGGATTTATCGGAAAATGGCCTTAAGAGGGCAAGAGAGGTAAGGTTTGCACATAATTTAGATATATATGCTGATATGCATGCATGGATGACTGCTTCTAGTCTGATTAGCTCCTTTATTCTACAGATTCTAGTCCGCTAAGCACATTGCGTTTTTTGTTTATCTAAATTCTTCTGTCACCAGATATCTTCATCATCACCAAATGCAAAATGTTTTGAGTTTATAGAGGCGGACTTCTTCACTTGGAGTCCAACTGAGAAATTTGATCTCGTTTTTGATTATACGTAAGTCGATAACTTCTTTTATTCTGTGGATTTCTCCATGTTACTGACGTTAATATATGGAGCATCCCTTGCAGGTTTTTCTGTGCGATTGAACCTCGCATGAGAACATCTTGGGGAACACAAATGCATGAGCTGTTGAAACCAGATGGAGAGCTCATAACTCTAATGTTTCCTGTAAGAGCAAGGACCCATTTTACTGCCTGAAACATATTTCTGACTTCAATGAAAATTAGAAACTAAATGCAAATCTGAAATCTTACATGCTTTTAAAATTTAACTGTAGAATGTTTTTATTTATTTTTTTAGTTGCACACTGATGAACGTGGTGTTGGTCCACCTTATAAAGTTTCTGCGGCCGAGTAATTTCTAAACTCAATTTATTTATTTTCTTTTAGTTCAGTGGCTCTCTTCAATAGCTTGAACTAAGTAAATGAGTGTTTATGTTTTGTTGGTATCATCTGAGTAACTTATGAATATTTACATCTATCTGCAGTTATGAAGAGGTTTTGCATCCTTGGGGATTCAAGGCGACTTCTATAATGGATAACGATCTGGCTGTAGGACAGCGAAAGGTATGTGATATATTTCAAAATTGTAGGATGAAATTTGCTGTTAGGTATGTGATTCTAATGCCCAAAATCCAACGGTGGTAAGGTGCGACTCTTATCACTGGTGTCATAACGGCTCCAAAGGGAACCCCAAACTTGATGCCATACAGGCACAACTAAAATATCATATGCCATACCTGAAGGTCATCGCTCAAATGTCTTTACTAGGGATTACAGAACTCCTTGTTCTCTTTTGCAGGGTAACGAGAAGCTTGGGAGATGGAAGAGGTGTCTTTAAAAGAATCTCAATTATGAATAAAAGAAGAAAGCTAGTACTCTCGTATCTATAGTAATATTTCATCTATCTGGCTCATAAACACAGGCAGAGATGATGTGACAATCACAATGACAACCATCCTCGGATGATACAATTGTTGCATATGTGGAACACAAGCGTGTCTGAGAGTGTGTGAGAGAGCTGTGTAAGGTGTAACCTAAGTGTTAGAATAAAAGTTTTATAACAGAACTTTTCAGTTTCATTTCTGTTATGTGCGACTGTAATCCTTTGGATAAATTAGTTTATTTAAAGTTTTAGCCTTTTTGGCATATTTAAAAACCGATAATTATACACATTTAGTGACACAAAATTACAGACCTTTTTCGGATTAACTAGTAATACGAATACATATTCAGATTCCAAAATATACAAGGTTCCTATCTATATCGACCGGAACTTTACGTTCATGACAGAAATTTAAGAGAGAATCAGCAATGCTTTTAGCATCGTTTAAGGAGATAGTAAAAGATTCAGTCCCTTGCAAATCATTCTTGGATTTGTGTCCGTCGAACTTTCTTATGCAGTTGTCATTTGGTTTCATACTAGTTAATGGCAAGTTGTCAATCAATTGTACAAGGCTATGATTGTCTCCCATTAAGCTGTCTTTGACTGATTTTCTTCTGAATGTCCATTGCCCTGTATTCCAATTGAAGCTGTACAATGGAAGGAAACGATTACCGTAAATGGATGAACTCTAGAGCTGATAGTATGAAATCGAACTCTTCATTCGACATGTAATACGGGAAGCTGATTCTTGTCCATCCAGGTTTTACACCAAGGTAACCCTGCACAGATGAATGGGAACACAACATTATCAAATGATAGACAATAACAAGCCTTTTTGATATGCTATATACAGCTGAAAATGTGATTATATATGAGTGCCTCCGTAACTAGGCAGTTGAAAATACCTTTTGAATGGTTGCTCGAAATGAGAGGGAGAGATTCTCATCTACACCAAGCAAATGGTTACGTAGGGTGAAGCACAGGCACAGCCACCTCTAGCTTGAATACCGAAAAGGTCGTTGAGAAGCTTTGCAGCAAATGGTCCATGTAAAGGCTTCTGCGACTCTCTTGACATGAAAAGGCTCCTTTTCCTTTCATCAACAACTGTGGTGGTAGTGTGTTGGTGTTTCATTTCATCTCCTGCAGAAGATGTGAAATTGATAGTTTTCGGGCAAATTAAAAAAGAAAGGATGGCTAGTCTTTTAACCCTGGCATTTCCTAGTATCCATATGTTTGGATTTGGGAGGAGTCTCTTTAGAGCTTTTTCTATGTAACATTGCTCCTTATTTCCAATGTATTCTTTAATCCAAAATGCCAATGATGCTCTTATCTTTTGAATGATTGGTGGTGTACCGGCATCTTCTCTTTCTTCGATATCGTCGTAGTATATCGTGTCCTGCAGTTATCGAGCATAACATTATAACATGCACATTTTAATTAAGAGTTAATTCAGATGCAACAAGGCAGAGAATTGTCGAGGGATTTAGGAGTATTACCTTTGCATTGAAGTAATTGACACAAGTGACAGTTCCTCCTCCACAGGTTGAAGGGGGAGAGGATCGCAGCTGATATAAGTTCTTGTTCGTCATAAGAATTCCTGGTGTTCCAGGACCACCAAGGAACTTATGCGGGCTTAAGAAAATAGCATCGTACCCGTCAATTTTTCCAGACTGCATGTCGATCTCCACATAGGAAGCACTGTATCAAAGACAAGGCAATCAAAGTTAATTAAAATCATGCACCTAATACACTTGGCCATTCAAATAAGTAAATTTTGCAGGTGTATCAACGCACCTTGCGGCAAAATCGAAGCACGCAAATGCGCCATATTCGTGAAGCAGACAAGCGATGGCACGCGTATCGACAAATATTCCAACGACGTTACTGCAAGCTGAGAATGTACCTAACATAGGACGATTTTCAGATTTAAATCTCTCAAGTTGAATTCTCAAAGTTTCCATGTCTACCAATCCATCATCATCTAACCCTATTTCTATAACTTCGGCTATACTTTGACGCCAGGAAAGGATATTCGAGTGATGTTCATATGGCCCTACAAAAACTACCCATCTTTCTTCATTCGTCATAACTTGGCTCTGAATAATTCTATCTCTGAGAATTGATGGAACCCAAATGCCCATTACTTCTTGTAGTCTCTTAATTGCTGCAGTGGTTCCTGATCCACAGAAAAGCAGGGATCATTTAAACCTCCACCCAAGCATTTCTTTATGTACTCTGCTGCTTCCTGCACCATTTTAGTCGTCTTTTTCCCCACATAACTATCACTTGTGTGTGTGTTTCCTGTTCGATAGAGTAACTAGAATTAGCTAAATACTTAAAGTAATTTTCTTATATATCGCGATTAATGGCATATCGAAAAGCTTGAGTGTGTGGACATGTCATCGGATGTTTTACTTCAATCGAAGCAGCCTATAACCTCAACATCCACCTCGTGACGGGTTAGAGCGCAACTAATTAACGGATGTGAAATATGGACGCAAAAAGAGAGAAAAGAAACATGTAGCAACCAAATTACCATAAAATGGAAGGACATTCTGAATGATGTAATTTTCAATGTAGTGAAGAGATCTTCCAGAAGCAGTATGATCAGCATAAACTAATCTCCTTTTCCCAAAAGGTGTCTCAAATTCTAAGTTATCTCCAATCACTTGTGACCTTAACCATCTCAGCTTCTTCTCATTTTCATCATCATCTGCTACTTTCTTCTCTTCACAAGTATGTTGATTGCTGCCGCCAGTGACGGAGCCAAGATTTTTGGTTAGATGGTGCATATGGAAATAAAACTTGTACCTTAATTAATGCTGGTCTTTCTGCAAGCAATTCATAGCGGTTCGCATCAAACACAGTAAAGAAGAAAAGAGTAACAAAAACAAATGAATAAGATTGTTACCTGCTTAAAAAAAATAAAAAAATGTACCTAAAAAGCATACGATGAAATCATAGTTTTCCTTTCCTACTTTTTATATTTTTGGAAGCGTTCCATGATTATCTCATCACTGATGGAATTGAAAATTGCTTTCTCGTGATTAAGCAAACATTAACCTTGAAAATTGATTATTTAAAAAGAACATTAACCAAAACCTTAACTGAGACTACATCATTAAAATAATATTCATAATAAGAAATGAGTACACAACCTTACGAAAGAGTACTAGAGTAGCTTAAGCCAAGCCATGATTGACATTCATAATAAAGATCGCGGCAAATCTTATTGTCCTTCGGATTACGTTAGATCTTATGGCTTCAAATCATATTCCCAGATTTTAACTCGGCTTAAGCCAAGCCATGATTGACATTTTTATGGTGAACGAAACAAGATATTCGTAAGTCGTAACTACTCTAAAACTGAAAACTTCATTGTTTCGATAATACTTCGTCTTCCTCGTTAACTTTCTAAAAACTACAAAAGAAAATTCTTCATTTCATTCCTTCGCAGTAAATATTTCCATTTTCTTTCTTCTTTCTTCATATCATTCCTTAATTACCAAGAACGAAAACGACACACAATTTTGTTTCAATCCCGGTGGCTATCACTTATTTGTGAGTGAAGAGACTTTATATGTACATGATATCTCTTGCCGTTTTTTTTTAAATCAAAATTTTTTTTTTTTTTTGTGTGTTTGATTAATTAATGCTTGTTATGTGATAAGTGACATAAGTCGATAGAGTAACAATGATTATGAAAAAGACGATGTAAAATTGTTGCATAAACTCGGCCATAACTCTAATCAAATCACAAGCAAGATTTGAACGATCACTTGTTTCGTTTTGATGATTATACGGGACAGGGTAATGACCATATCATAGCATGGTCTTCATATAAATAATTAATATAATTTTTTTTTTTTTTTTTTTGCTTTAGCCAAATTTCATCTCCCATCTTGCAAAATGTGCAAGGACTAGTGCTAGCTTATTGTTGAAAAACGATTAATAAAAAAAATAATTTTTTAAAATTTTAATAAAAAATTATAATTTATTGTTTTATTTTGTGAATGAAACTTTTTAGTCTCACATCGTGGAGTTTCCAATTTTTAGTAGTTTTAAGAAACTATATAAAGCTTTTAGTCCCACATCGGGGAGTTTTTATTCTTAAGTTGTATTTGTCAATTATATAAAGAAATTCACTACTTTTGTAAAATCTATGGGAAAGGGGTTGCTCTATATTTTAGAGGGACCCCTAAGGGAAAATATTTTATACCGGTTTTTAAGCATTCGCGATTTTCCTTAATGGTTTTTTCGGAGTTGTCAAGCTCAAGTTGAGCATCTACTACATATGCTAGTAGTAGGTGTATTAGGGTGTTTTATCCTGGAGATATCCGTCCTGTGAGGGCTATAGCATCATTCTTGAGTGTAGCCGGGCGCTAATGTCTTAAGGACAACGTATTGAACACGTGACTCACTCTATTTTCCAAAGTTTTTCCTTGTTGCTGTTGCGGAGATACGGGGAGCTTGTTCGTTTCGTCAAAGCAATCACTTCCATTATAAAGGAGCTAAGTATCAATAACTTTTGCTTATTTGATTTTTCTTTGTTTTTGATTATTGCACCCAACAATCTTAAGACATTATCATTTGTAATAATCGAAAACGATTGATTGGTTTGTGAATCATGGATGTTAATTGTGGAGTGAAAAAACAAAAACGAATTTCTGGTCATCTGTAGAATTTCAATTTTATCTTTTAATCTAGAAGGAATTTCGATGAACCCTTTAGACACAACGTAGTAGACATCCTGATAGTTACCCGCGTAAGATTTCAGAATTTTTGGAGTTGTAAAAGTATTTTTTTGATATTTTACAAAACAAAAAAACGTTTCTGAAAAATTCTGACGAGCAGAAAATTGTTGTTAACTAAATTAATTTTTGTGGGGTAACCATGAGTTTTTTGAAACGCTGATTCAAACGAAGTTTGTATATATAGATGTTATCTTCAAAACTCATATTTTACTTTCTGATTTGGAATTGTGATTTGTGAATAAAGGTGTCATCTCCGAGGGACATATGAAATAGAGGTTGCATAAAAGGAAAAGGTCGAGCAGAAGCTCATATCTGTAATATTCTCACATTGAATGAAGTTTTCATGTTCCGAGCATATGCGAAAATCTTGTATCTTGTTCTGTTGTAGATGGAAAAATATTTAAGATCTTAATTGAATCTGGAAAACTTGTTGTAACTAGGCAGTGATTTTTTA
Organism: Papaver somniferum; assembly: GCF_003573695.1. NCBI lineage: Eukaryota > Viridiplantae > Streptophyta > Magnoliopsida > Ranunculales > Papaveraceae > Papaver > Papaver somniferum. The sequence continues at coordinate 43,889,312 of NC_039358.1, forward strand.
AGCAAGAGTTATAGGACTTTGGGTCTATATAAGCTTAACGGAAAAACTGATGATGTGAACGTAGTTGATTCTTGTGATATCTTTGTGTGATTGATTGTTTTACGTGGTAGACTTGGAACCGTAAACTTATAAGTCAATGCTTAACTGGCTAGCATAGGCTTCGTACCCAAATTTAGTTTGGATTTTGAACACAAAAGTGAAATCTGTGAAGAATCAAAATATGCTATAAAATCTTTTAGCACAAATGTTCAGAGTAATTCTAAGCCTTTAGAATTAATTCAGTTAGGCCTAGTTGACATGAGTTCAACCCAAAACCACTGTGGTAAAAGATGGTTATAACTTCCGTAGATGATTGTACGAGGTACTATCTTGTATACTTGCTTAGGATAAGGATGACGCCTTAGAAGCCTTAAGATGTATAAACTTGAAGTTGGAAACCAATTAGAAGCCTTGAACATAACAACCGTATCCTTAGTTCAGGATTACCTGCGGCCTTGTGGGGGGAGGCAGTCCTCTTAACTAGTATATCCTGAATAAAGTACCCTTTTTAAGAATCAGATGAAACTCCATATGGTTTATGGAACGGTAGATGACCTTCTTATGAATGTGTCAAAGTGTGGGGGCATTTGACTAAGATTGTAATTCCTCTTCCTAAAAGAACTAGATTGAAACCAAAAATGTTGATTGTGTTTTCGTATAGGGTATATTGAGTATACTTCTACAAATAGATTTTTGGTTCTGTGTTCTGATTTTTTCTGACATTGGTGTGAATATTATTACGGAATCTAGGGATGCTGAGTTATTTGAACATGTAAAATAATTAGACTTGAGACTTCTTATGAAACCGACTTCATAACATGCCTAGCTTAGTCTGAGCCACAGACTTGTAAAGAAGCCTTAATATCTACTGAAACCCCATTCTGGTAAGAAGCTTCATTTAGTGAAATGGACTCAGTCCGTTGGAACCAGACTTGGGAGCTTTCTAGTTTACCTCCAGGTTGTAAGACCATGGGATGTAAATTAGTCTTTAAGAGGAAACGATAGGTAGATGAAACCTTGGAAAAATATTAAGCTAAGTTGGTAGCTAAAGGCTATAAACTAAAATAAGGTGTAGATTTCCTTGATTCTAATTCAATTGTGACGGAAATTACTTCCGTTGAGATACTAATTGTTATTGCTGCCATAAAGAACGTAGAGATACATCAGATGGATGTTAAGACAGCTTTTTCTAAAACCGTGAATTAGGTAAAGAAATTTACATAGATCAACCTGAAGACTTTGTAGTGAAAGGTTGTGAATACAAAGTTTGTAATTTGAAAAATCTTTGTATGGTTTTCAAATAAGCACGTAAACAGTGACATGGAAAATTTAATCATGTGATAATGGATAGTGGATTTAAATTAATGAATCTGACAAGTATGTCTACAAGTAACTTGTTAAGGATGTCTGTGTAATTGTATGCTTGTATGTTGATGATATTCTTGATACAAACATAGATGTGATCAATTCCACTAAAAACATGCACTGAATGAGAACATTGACTTGAAAAACTTGGGACCTTTTGATGTAATATTAGGGATGAGGATTAGAAGATAATCAAACATTTATAAGTCTTAGACGTTCTCATTATGTTGAGTTGTGCTTAAGAGATACAATCAGTCTGATTGTAAACCTGCTTGTACTTCGTACGATTATTCTTGTAGTCTCAAGAAAAATAAGGGTAGTGGAGTATCTTAACTTGAATACTCAAAAGTTATAGGATGTCTGATGAATTTAATGAACTGTAAGAGTCCAGACATTGCCTATATTATGAGTAAGTTAAGTGGATATAATTGTAGTCCAGAGCAAGAGAATTCAGATGCACTGAGTAGAGTATTATGGTACCTAAATACTCTTTTGATTTATGAAAGGTATCTTGTTGTCCTTTGGACTTTATGATGCAAACTGGATAGTTGACTCATAGGAGTCTAAGTCTACGAGTGGATATGGTTTCACTCTAACATGTGGGTTTGTTGTTGGAAGATTTCCAAACAAACATATCGTTCAATTCATTATGGAATCTGAGAGTATTGCGTTAGATAAATCATGAGAGGGGGCCGAGTGCCTAAGATGATTTTTAGAAGACATTCCTCTTTGGCATAGGCATGTGCCAGCTATATCTATACATTGTGTTAGCCAAGCTATAATAGTTAAAGCTAAGAAATAACTAATATCAATCGGCGTTATTTCCATTGATTGGATAAAGTCCAAGGAGAATATCGCGCAATCTTTGACGAAAGGTTTATACAAAGAGATAGTTAAAAATGCATCGAGGGGTTGGGGCTTAAGCTCATATATTAAACTTGCCATGAAGGATACTCAACCTTGCTGACTGGAGATCCCATGATCAAGGTTTCGAATGAGACAACTAATTTGTGGTGGGTAAAGGTAAACACTATCAGAGATTTTCATTCTCTGTCCCTTCCCTATGGTGTAGACGTGATAGTGTGACTGCATGTGGAGGATGACTTTTTAATAAGTCTTAATGAGTTCTATAGTTTCAATTTAAGATTGAAGTGGGGTGTAGCAGTAACACTCTTTATGGAAACTCACCTATCTGAATGAGGAAGTGGGTCGCTTCCTGTGAGAATATGAGCTGATTCTCTAGAGCATTCTGAGAAACAGGATACGTCCAGGGCCAAAACGGACAAAACGGCACGAGCTTGGCAGCAATCTTGGAGATATCACCCGTGGTTGTTATCACGAATTACATCAAATGCTAGCAGTTCAAGACATAGTTCACTGTCTCTAGCAAGTAATTCTGGTAATATCTCACTAAGCAAAGGTTCAAGACCTCATGGACACCTCTGCCTAAAATGGTATTTCCTGCGTTTTTTATGTGATTTTCATTTTGATGGTTTTGGTATTACTGGAACTTAGGACCTAAAGGTCACTAAGGGTTCACTAGTTCATGCTTTTTCACTTTGTTGAAATATACCTATAGTCTCACCATGTGAGAATTAAAGATGAAAGCTCTCAATACTATTATGATTTATGCAATCCATAGTATGACCCTGGGGTCAACACACTTTTGTGTGAGGGAGAGGACGTAGAAATGACTAGTATGATTTCAACACTTGCACGATCAGTCTGTTTGGATCGTGAGGTTGGGATGTTTATTTACCAAGATCTATCTGTGTTTTCATGTTTTATTGAGTTTTCATTCATGTGGGGGATTGTTGGAAAACGATTAATAAAAAAAATAATTTTTTAAAGTTTTAATAAAAAATTATAATTTATTGTTTTATTTTGTGAATGAAACTTTTTAGTCCCACATCGTGGAGTTTCCAATTTTTAGTAGTTTTAAGAAACTATATAAAGCTTTTAGTCCCACATCGGGGAGTTTTTCTTCTTAAGTTGTATTTGTCAATTATATAAAGAAATTCAATACTTTTGTAAAATATATTGGAAAGGGGTTGCTCTATATTTTAGAGGTACCCCTAAGGGAAAATATTTTATACCGGTTTTTAAGCATTCGCGATTTTCCTTAACGGTTTTTTCGGAGTTGCCAAGCTCAAGTTGAGCATCTACTACATATGCTAGTAGTAGGTGTATTAGGGTGTTTTATCCTGGAGATATCCGTCCTGTGAGGGCTATAGCATCACTCTTGAGTGTAGCCGGGCGCTAATGTCTTAAGGACAGCGTGTTGAACACGTGACTCACTCTATTTTCCAACGTTTTGCCTTGTTACTGTTGCGGAGATACGGGGAGCTTGTTCGTTTCGTCAAAGCAATCACTTCCATTATAAAGGAGCTAAGTATCAATAACTTTTGCTTATTTGATTTTTCTTTGTTTTTGATTATTGCACCCAACACTTATTACCTAGATTGTTTTCATATGCCTAAATCCAGGATGATGCTGGTGCAGAAAAAAAAGAACATGAATAAAATTTTACAGTAGAGTAAAGGTAGAAAGAAAGGTAACGATCAAGGAACGAAAAGGTAGAAGAAAGATCTTCCAGTTGTGATTCCAACACAAAGAAGCTCATCTCGGCTTGCCTCAAGATTAAAATCTGGAGATATGGCTGCCACGTCAACGTGAATCTAAATCTATGGGGTTTAACGTAATATGAAGGCCAATAAGATTTGTTATAATCTTTTGACAAAACAATTGTCCCAGGAAGCCTCCCTCGAGGGAAACGCTAGTTTAGCGAGTAAAATAGTACTACTCAAACTTATCTAATTTTGCTTCCGACTGCCGAGTTCTTGGATATGTGACGGCTAATAGTACTACTTATGGTGGGTTTAGATGTAAAACTTTAAAAGTGGGATTTATGGGTCATGGGATTTGGTGTAATTAAGTTTCCTTTAGTATGTTTGGTTGCTCAAATTCTTGAAATCATGTTTTTCATGGGAATCGGTTTTCCAGCAAATCCTTCATATGGAGTCCGACCCCTCCTCCTAAGATTTGTTGGGAAACTTATTAAGAGATTTATGGACCCATTTTTTTTTAACTTTAAATCATATATACACACAATTTTAGCATTCCAAGGGTAATACCAAAATATATGGACTTTAAAACATGATAATTCTATGAATCATAAAAATTTTAAATGAGTTATCAAACACACGAAGGATTTACATGAAATCCCATAATTTGTAATCCCATGGAATTATGAATCCTACAAATCGTGAATTCTGCGAACAAACCCACCATTAAGTTATTTCGTAAGTTTGGGTGAGTCCACGGTTCCACACACCCCATTAACAGCTCCGTCCCTGCACATGGTGTGCTTTCTCAAGACCTAAGAAAATAACAACAACTACAAGCTTAAACAAACATTGAATTCCAAACTAGGCTTAAGCACAACTTCTATAGCATTGCAACACCCCCATCCATACCTTCTTGACTAAGGAGAATATGGTATGCTTAGATCCACAACAGGAGTTCCAACTTCTTCGTGCATTTCACCAAGAGTTCTTTTAAAAGAGCGCCTTGGCGCCTACTGAATAGCACTGACATCTATCAGTTCTCATATCATATGGACTCACAATCTTCAATCCCTTGACAAAACATAGGGCCCTGGGGTCTTGGATGAACAACCTACTCGGGTGAGACATCACTATAGCTTGCAATGTTAAAAGCAAGTTATTTCCTAGGATCATCTCAAATTCATTGAGATACATAAATCAATAGTTCATCTCTATTTACCAACTTCAATATTTTCTACTGTTATTCCTTTGATAGCTTGGAAATGTCATCCACAGTCTTCATATAATGATCAGCCTTGTACACTTTCAGACTGAGATACTCTGCCAATGTCAAGCTCATAATAGTATGTGATGCAACAGTATCGACCATCCCCCACATTTTGTGGTTATGGATACCAATTTTCACGAAGACCAAACCAGCACCAATTTGACTTTGCTGTGATGTTTGTTTATGTGCCACAATATTGCATAATTGATACGGATTGACATGATGTACTTCCTCAACTTCATCGCTCCTAAGTGACCATTGCACACATGTTTCCTCTCTTAGGACAATCTCGAGCCAGATGAGGGCATTTGCACAAGAAGCATCTGCTAGTCTTGTTTTTCGCAGATGTATCATCATCTTTTGGTACGTGCTTATCCTTCATATCCGAGCCTTTCTTGTTGTCCTTATGATTATGGCCTTTCTTGTCCTTACCCTTTTTCGCATCATTCGAGGTATTAACTAATCGATAATAGGAAAGATTGTCTACAATGGCCATAGTTGAAGGTAGTTCTTTGGCACCTTTCCTTTAGACTTCATCTTAAGCCCAGGTTGCACACCAGAAGTAAAGTTAAACAACTTGTCTTCCTCTGACATGTTGTGAATATCTAGTATCATGGACGAGAATTCCTTTATGTAGCCTCATGGTGTACCAATATGTCTAAACTTAGTGGTTTACCAATATGCCTCAACTTACGCAAACTCTCCCGTGCTAACCAAGCAACATTGCTCGGAGAAAACTGATTCTTCAGTTCCTCCTTCATGACTGGCCAAGTCATGATAACAGGACGACCAGCGGGTAAGTCTTCAAATTTTCTTGTTCTCTACCAAAGTTTAGAATCACCAACCAGGTGCATGCTCACTAGAGTAACTTTATGATCTTCTGCAGTTTTGGAAGCCTTGAAGTATTATTATATATCCCATAAAAAATTCCCAAGCTCTTTGGAATCACGTGCACCATAAAATGTTCTTGGCTTAGGGACCTTCATCCTCGCAACACCAGCACCAGCAGTGATGTTAGTCATTCTCATCATTCTTCTCAGCATGTCTGTCTTAGAAGTTAGTTCATCGAATGAATCTGTGAACATTGTATTTACAGTATTGATGTGGCCTTCCAAATCAGTATGGCTAGCAGTTGCAGCTTGGATAGCTTGGTTCATCTCAGCGGCATGACTATCCAAGGTCTGGATACGATTCATCAGAGTTGCGTTAAAGTTAGCATCGTTAGGATGGCGCACCTCTTCCCCAATCGTATCTTTTATGTGTGATAATATACCCATATAAATCTGGCTCCTCATGCTAGTTATATTGAATCAGTTTTTCAAGCGACAAAAATGAGAGAAAATCCTCCAAAACCAGATCAAAACAAAGCAACCTGGCTCTGACACCCAACTGTCATGTCCTAAAAATGCCTATGCAAGTTTTCTTAACCCCGTAACCAGAAACACAATGGTTCTATGCGCAATTCTATGATACATAGATACTTCATCCTTATAAGTTTGCACTACCAAATACAAACGGCAATAATCCTTCAGATTGGCAACGGAAGACTTGGGATTTTCTCTCTTTAACTCATAATAATTTTCATACAGTGCTAGAGGTTTTTCCGTGCAATTATTTCAAGAGATTAATAGGAAAAAATTCCAAAGCAATGCAAACATAATCCATTTCATTGCATAAAGGGAAAGATAACAACTTTGCCCAATAATACACTTTAGAAGCTTATTCACTCGAACTAAGCTTAACTCTCAATCTGTTACAAGGGGTTCTTCTACCAAAAACTGAAGACTAGTGAGTACCTTATTCTCCTAGTCTATTTATAGTGCCAAAATCGCGTGCTAACAGGTGCACGGGCTTAAGGACAACCATCTGTCCATAGGCAGTTTCCATAATTACCAACATTGTTTTTCAACTGCCATTCTTTTGTGTTGTATGCCAATCGAGGTTGCACTTGTCCTTGGTAGTAATTCTTGCTAAAAGAAAGTTATAAACCCTTGTCATAACCGTTCCAATCCATCTCCAAACTCTGCTACGTGTGTGATGCGCACAACTAAATCGTGAGAGTCTTCCTGAGCCATAATGTACCATGATGGCACAACACTTAGACTGGCCAAGAACTTTACTCCCTTGGAAACTATCATATGAGTAAATTTATACCACTGCAAGACTTAGTATCATGTTGTTTAGCTCAGCTAATAAGGATTATGCATAAACCAACTGGCATTAGCCCAGTTGGCCAGGGGTTGGACTCCGAACCTATAGGTTGCGGGTTCAATTCCCGTTGTTGATCGATCAAAAAAAAAAGAGGATTCTGCATCACTCACATTATTTTGGCCGACATATATACAACAATTGCATGTTTGGCTTTTCCACTGTTGCGAATGTATTGCTAAATCCTTGGACAAGACTTAGTCCAATGCTTAAGTCATTCCCTGATTTGTTTCGTGTCCTTAATTCATTACTTGAGCTGGGACAACTCAATCTATGAAGCTATATTTTGTCGCATGATGCATATGTCAATGGCATTCCTAGTCCCTGGCTATGAAGCTATATTTTGTCGGCCAATACGCTTCATGCCTATTCCACTAACTATCAATGTAGCGCCTTGGTGACGTGGGTATACGTCATACTAAATCAATATGGCAAGCTGTGAATATAAAGTCTATTCAGATTCTGGTGATTACTCAAACTTTGTTGATTGGGTCAACAAATGGTTTCAAAAGGTAAGTGGCTCTAACTATGATATGAATACTGAAACTCATCTTTACAATTGTATGACAAAAGCTTGAATGATGTGAAAAGAAAGATGCTCATTGATTCTTCAAGGGGATAAGCCTTGTATCCTTAATATATTGCGAGAACTAAGCATATGGTTAGCCAATTTACCTATTCAGTTATTAATGGTTCTCAAAATAATAGTTATCTCTAAAGGTTAAGGATTTGATTTCCCAGAATGCCACTATGTGCAAATAAATGCGGATGGTTCCTTCATTGAATTTACAGGTGAAGAAAGTATAGGATTGATCATTCGTAATTTTGCAAGGAAATGCCTTAGGGTCAAGGGTAGATACTTTCATGCATATGGAGGAATAATTGCGAAGCGTGGAGCAGAAATGATGGTATGTAAAGCTATTGATGAGGTTGTGGACTGGATAAGATATCTTGGTTTCGAGAAAGTTATCTTAGAATCAGATTGTGAATCAGTGGTGAAGTCCATCAATGTACCTAGTAGTAATGTACATGTTAATATATATCCTTATTTAAGGATAATATATTGTTTCCTAGTATATAGGATCTTTGCTTTATCATAATATTGTGCTCTATATATTCATGAGTTGTGTAACAAGAATAGATAAGATTATCATAATAAGAATTATCTTCTTCTTGATCCTATATTTGTGAAGATGGTATCTATGAGCTAGGGTTCTTGAATCATGGGTAGTGATTCAGAATTATACCAAAATAAATCAAAACAAAAAGGGCAGATGAAAAACAAATTTGCTCCTATTATCGTTCAATTTGAAGGGCAGTATTCAAGCCTGGGATTGTTCTTGATGAAACAAACTATGATTTGTGGTCACAAATCATGGAGATGCATATCGCTGAAAAAGAAAAAACCTCCTTTATTATGGGAAGGACAAGAAAACCTACCGAGGAAGATCCAAGATATGAGAAGTGGCACACATATAATCAAAAATTCAAGAGATGGTTGTTAATGTCTTTGTCACCTGAAATCATGAAGAGATATATTCGGTTACCTACTTCTAGAGAGACTTGGGATGCATTATCTAAAGCCTTTTATGATGGAGATGATGAGATGCAGGTATTTACTCTAAATCGACGAGCGTTTTCGACAAAACAAAATGGCAGAGCACTCTCAATTTATTATGGAGAACTAACTGAAATATTTGGAGAGCTGGATCATCGTGACAAGGTGGTTATGGAGAATTCTAATGATATTGAAGCCTATCGAAAATCAATTCAGCGCCTAAGGGTGCATATATTCCTTGCTGGATTAGATGAAAGTTTTGAACAGATTGGAATCATGTTATGCACTCGTTCGTCGTGAATCTGTTCGACGATACAACGATGGCAAAAGAATCGGAAGAAGTTGAACCTGCTGCTATGGCAACTCGAAAACGGTACAATCAAAAAGGGTTTTTTCAGAGATACTCAAAGACTGAGGTGGACAAGTAATCACTTAAGTGTACACACTGTAATCAATCTGGACATACAATTGACATGTGTTTCGATTTGGTTGGATATCCAGATTGGTGGGATCAACATCTGGAGAGGAAGAAGGAGACAAAAAAAAATTCTGGTTCTCCAATGGCTTCAACAAAGAAAGGAAGGATTCCATGGTAATATCTGCATCAGTATCAAGGACAGGTAACGATGGTAAGTTATTAAATGTTTCTTCACTTGTTTTGAATAATTCATGGATAGTTGATTCCGGTGCCACAGACCATATGACATGTGATTCTAAACAAATCTCTCCCCTTAAACCATCCTTACAAAAAACAGTGTCTACTGCAAATGGCTCACAATCTCCAATTACTGGTGAAGGGTCAATATCTCTCCCTGAAACTTTAAACTTAGATTTTGTCTTAGTAGTTCCTACATTAGACTGTAATCTCCTATCAGTTTCCCAAATAACTAATACTTTACATTGTGTAGTGATATTTTGGCCTGACTGTTGTGTTTTTAAGGACATCACAACGAAGCAAACGATTGGTTATGGTGTTAAGCGTGGGAAGCTGTATTATATGGATTTGGTGTCAAGTAGTTCGGATAAGCTGCGTCAAACTCTTCTTGCTGATGGTTCTGAGGGGGAGAGACAAAAATCTCAAATTTTGTTATGGCATCGACGATTGGGACATGCGTCGTTTGGTTATTTAAAAAAATTTATTTCCTAGTTTGTTTGCAAAACTTGATATTTCTAGTTTTCATTGTGAAGTATGTGAACTTGCAAAAAGCCATCGTGCTTCTTTTCCATTATCATTCAATAAGAGTGCAGTTCCTTTATGATCATACACTCTGATGTTTGGGGGCCATCTAAAACTACTACCCTGGGTGGTTCAAGATGGTTTGTTACTTTTATTGATGATTTCACTATAATGACGTGGGTGTGTCTCATGAAAAACAAAAGTGAAGTTACCGCCTTGTTTCAGAAGTTCCATAAGATGATTAACACTCAGTATAACAAACAGATTCAAGTACTTCGTAGTGATAATGGTGGTGAATATATGGATTCTGACCTTCAACATTATTTTGAGGGACACGGGATTATTCATCAAACTACTTGCTCTAATACGCCTCAGCAGAATGGAGTAGCAGAGAGAAAGAATTGTCACTTACTGGAAGTGGTACGTACTTCATTGATAGAAGCACATATGCCACTGATGTACTGGGGAGAGGCACTTACTTCTGCAGCATATCTTATCAATCGAGTGTCATCCGGTACCATTGTGTTTCAAACACCCCATCAAGCTCTTGCTGAAGCAGTTGTGGCTCCAACTGTTCCTAATCTGCCGCCTCATGTGTTTGGTTGTGTAGCTTATGTTCATCTGCACAAGAACCAACGTGATAAGTTGGCTCCTAGAGCTCTGAAGTGTGTATTTGTGGGATATGCAACAACTAAAAAGGGATATCGTTGCTATCATCCTCCAACCAAAAGAATGTTTGTTACTTTGGATGTTGTATTTCATGAAGATACTATGTATTTTTCATGTGAGTCTGAACTTCAGGGGGGGTACCATAAGGAAATTCAGACTCTTAACTATGATGAAGATATATCAAATTTATGTATATGTTATTGTCAACTCTGATGATATGGTAAGAGAATCTGTTGATGAAAGTTCTTCACGAGAAGAAACAGAAAGTACAATATTAGATCGTGATATAGAGATTCAAGATGAGGTTATGATACAAGAGATTCCAGAGTCTACATTACCTCAAGAAGATGAAACACCAAACCAATCGTCTGCTACGGATGTTCTTGAAGAATCTAGGAGACAACTTCCACAACGTGTAAACAGAGGTATTCCTAAACCCAAATATGAACCTGAAATATCTAGTAAGGTTAAGTACCCTATGATTCATTATGTCTCTCACCATCGTTTGTCTAAAGCTAATAAGGTATTCGTGAATCAACTATCTACTGTTTTTATTCCTAACAATGTGCAGGAAGCATTAGCTGATCCAAAATGGAGAGCATCTATAGAAGAAGAAATGAGGTCCCTTTTTCAGAATGATACTTGGGATTATGTTGATTGTCCAGAAAGAAGAAAGATTGTGGGTGTCGTTGTATTTTCACCATTAAATACAAGGCAAATGTTGAGATTGAACGTTATAAAGCAAGATTAGTTGCTAAAGGGTACAGCCAAACTTATGGTATCGACTATACAGAAACTTTTGCTCCAGTAGCGAAAATCAACACAGTACGAGTATTGTTATCGCTTGCTGCAAACTTGGATTGGCCTTTGCAACAGTTTGATGTAAAGAATGCCTTCTTGCATGGTGAATTAACTGAAGAAGTTTACATGGAGCTCCCACCTGGTATTTCAGTTCCAGGATCTCATGGTAAGATGGTATGTAAGCTAAACAAGTCATTGTATGGAATAAAACAATCTCCAAGGGCCTGGTTTGGAAGATTCACCAAATCTATGAGGAACTTTGGATATCGACAGAGTAATTCTGATCATACTTTGTTCATAAAGAAAAGGAAGGATAAAATTACTGCTCTTACCATATATGTAGATGATATGGTGGTGACAGGAAATGATCCATAGGAGAGGAAATCTTTGCAAAGATACTTATCAAAGGAATTTCAAATGACAGATCTTGGTTCATTGAAATACTTCCTTGGGATTGAAGTTTCTCGATCCAGTGAAGGAATTTTCTTATCACAAAGGAAATATGTTCTTGATCTGCTAAAAGAAGTGGGCATGTCAGCATGTTAGCCAATCCATACACCTTTAGAAGAAAAGGTAAATCTATGTATTGAACCTGATCAAGTTCCTGCTGATAAAAGGAGATATCAAAGACTTGTGGGGAGATTGATGTATCTATCTCTCACAAGGCCAGATCTTGCTTATGCACTCAGTGTTGTTAGTCAATTCATGCAAAATCCAGGTGAACAACACATGGATGCAGTTTTTCGTATTTTGGGGTATTTGAAGTCTGCTCCTGGAAAAGGAATTTTATTCTCTAAAAATGAAGATTATAAAAAGTTTGTGGCATATACAGATTCTAACTATGCAGGAGAAATAGATGGCATACGTTCTACTGCAGGCTGCTTTACCTTTGTGGGAGGTAACTTAGTTACTTGGAGAAGTAAGAAACAAAATATTGTTACACGATCAAGCGCAGAGGCTGAATTCAGAGGTATGGCAGATGGCATTTGTGAAACTTTGTGGTTGAGGCTTCTCCTTAAGGATTTGGGGGTTCCTCTCAAGGATCCTATTACTCTGTATTGTGATAACAAAGTTGCGCGTGATATTGCTCATAATCCTGTTCAGCATGATCGTACTAAACATGTGGAGGTTGACAGTTTCTTCATCAAAGAGAAGCTGGACAACAACATTATTGAGCTGCCACCAGTTCGGTCTGAAGAACAACTTGCATATATTCTCACACATGAAGTGTCATGCAAAAAATACTTGAGTTTTCTGGACAAGTTGGGCATGTGTGATATCTATGCACCAACTTGAGGGGGAGTGTTAATATATATCCTTATTTAAGGATAATATATTGTTTCCTAGTATATAGGATCTTTGCTTTATCATAATATTGTGCTCTATATATTCATGAGTTGTGTAACCAGAATAGATAAGATTATCATCATAAGATTTATCTTCTTCTTGATCCTATATTTGTGAAGAGTACATTGGTCTAATGAGAGTTATATTCTGAATATTAAGTTTTGGTTATCAAGTAGTAATTACTGGTTTTGTAAAGCAGTCAACAGACTTTTTAATAGTGTGGCTCACAATTTAGCTAAAAAAGCCAGAGAGGATAGGGCTAATTGAGTTTTGTAAATAATTTTCTTTCAAAAGTTAATAACCAGATGGAAAAAGACTATTATGTTTCTTCTATTTAAGAAACAAGTTTATTCTCTAGATAAAAAAAAAAATGTATGTTTTTCAACTGGATAGTGGGTTGAAAACTTGGAAATATCTCTATCAGCTCGGTTTTGTACAATTGGAATGGAGTTAATAGCTACTCCTTGGGCTAGTTGTTCTGGTTTGTGTTATTTTCCTTTTGGTTACTTTACATCACCTTTGTATTTCTCAAGGCAAACACTACTGGCTTGTGGTTAGCTATGTTTTCTCTTTTTAATCTATTGAGTCTTTTCTGAGTAAATTTTTTTTGACTTCAGCAATTATGGTATTCAATTGATGTTGCATGTAACACCACAAAATCTGCTTCAAAATAAAAAGGGGGGAAATCACAACATTCAATTTTGGTCCAGAAAAGTTTTTCTCTTTTTAATTTATCGAGTCCTTTTGAGTTAAATCATAAGAAATATAACACTTTTAACACATGGATTGATACACTCTGTAACAATCCAGTACCCCATATTAGCAACCTTGAGAAGTTTTTGTATTTGAACACGTCATCAGCTATTAATGAGAGATGATAGAGCTACCGAGGGTCGGGCACCGAGGATTGTCCCAACCCTCGCAGAAAACTCTCCCACCCCCCAAACCACTGATCAACAGGGGATCATTATTGGTGTGGATCCCGCGGGATCGCGGGATCTCAACCCGCGGTCAGTTAATCATTCTCGTCGGTTATTTTACTTCAATCAAAATCCACTTTGTTTTTTTAATAAAATGTAGTGTTGTAGACCCACAGTTGGAAATCGCGTAATAGTTAAGGTTCATGGCACTTGATTTCCACGGCCAATAATAGAAGAAAAAAATCACCTCACAGAAGAGTTTCAACGGCCAATAAAAAAAAGAAATCACCTCACATAAGAGTTTCCACGTGAAAAACACTTGGAACTCTCCCGATGAATATTAGGCTCAATTTAATAATGTCAGAGTGTCAGATACTCCTATCAAATATCGAAAAGTATCAACAGACAACGAAAAAAACTAAGAAAAAACCGCCACACAGCCCACTCCTACACGTCTCCCGAAAAAATGAGCCCCACAAATTAGAAAAGAATTGTGAGAGGCGGTTTTAACATGGTTTTTTTTCGTTGTCTGTAGAGAACCACCGATTAATATTTGGCTCACCAAGTTCCACCTCATAGTGTGGTGTATTCCTGTATTCAGAAAATAATGTAGTATCCCTGTGACCATGCCCAACAAAAATGTCCCATAATGTAGGCATTAAATTCTTAATTAAGTTGGCATATTAAGTTTTCAACCATACAACAAGTTCAATAATGGCCTTCCCAATGCTTCAATGCAGAAAAGTAGATTTTTTGTTGTTATCAGATGGAATTCGCTACATCATTACATTAGAATCACATTAGAATTCTGTGGTTATCAGCCGGAAATGGTTATACAAGAGATTCGCTATATTATCACCATGGAACCAAAATGTACGACACTGCATTAGTTAATACTCATGTTTGCTTTCTTTGGTGTAGATAGGCATTCCCAATTAATCTAAGGTTACTGACCCGTTAATTTTTCAACTACTGTACCCAATAAATTTGCCCTCGTGGTCCTGATCTGCATCAGGCGGCTATGTGCTTGCTCTTATAGCAACATCACAACTGTAATTCTCTGTAAGGTTTTCCCGTTTTATACTCTAATCTTTTTTATTTTAACTGTTCTCAGTATCCTTCCCCCCAAGTCCGGGCCTTTTACCCATAAATAGACCCTTCCTTTCGATGGCAACAACACACTTAGAAATGGAAGAAGAAAGTCATTCAAATAATTCTGCAATATTTTGTTCGAAGGTGGAAGAAATGCAGAGTATCATACATGAGTACTCCGCAGGTAACAATTGTGCTAGAGAGTTATATATATATGGGTAGATTCAATTTAGCTTTTATGTAAGCTGTTAGGCTTCCATTGTTTTTTTCAGGTGGTTGGGACAAATGCTGGGAGCAAGGAGTGACACCATGGGATTTGGGTCAGCCAACGCCTGTACTGTTACAACTTCTTGACAAGGAAACCCTTCCCAAAGGCAGAGTTCTAGTGCCTGGATGTGGGGCTGTGAGTTCCTTATTAACACACTCATCTTTAGAACTTTAGTGTATTAGAATCTGACAGTTTAACTTAATTTGTCTCACACCCCGGATAATCATAAATTTCATAATGATATATACTCCACAATTAAGTTTTGGGATGTGCCGGCCAGTAGAGATATATGGGTTATTTTTAATTATGTGACTTAAGTTTGCACCTTACAATTATATGTAGATTTAAGTAACCAGCTGCAGTTTTTTCCTTCCCTTTACATTTTTAGCCGCTTACTGAATATTCAAACTGGCAGGGACACGACGTGATTGCAATCGCAAACCCTGGACGCTATGTTGTAGGCCTAGATTTATCGGAAAATGGCCTTAAGAGAGCAAGAGAGGTAAGGTTTGCATACGGGGCATAATTAGATATGCATGCATGGATGACTGCTAACCTCATTAGCTCCTTTATTCTACTGATTCTGTAGTTGCAGGAAATCCTACAACCACATCCATTCTATACTATATAATTCTCTAAGTAATCATGATGGAAATCACTCATTTATTAATCAAGATCTTGATATCGAATACAAAATATTACAAAGATTTTATTTGCTCTCCAAATAAATTTTCTCTCCCCTAATTTCTTGTCTATCACTCACCTTAAAGATCCCTCCCAATACACAGTTTCCTTCCCCTTACATAGGATAATACATAATGGATGACAGCTAATAAATCCCCTATTTTCGGAATCACTGTGCGTTATAATCGCTCATGTACATTCGCTCAACTTCGCACACTCTACTCTTTCGCACAGATCATCACACTTTACTCGTGATTATGTTGACATCATTAAATATGTCATCCTAATATTAGTATATGCGATGGTCTTCGGTTAGATTAGATGACATTTACTTTGCATACATAATGAATGTGCGATATTTCACTCCTACATTTTGCCTCTTCTCACACCATTCTCTTTATAGAGTGAGCGATGTGAGAAATTCTCAATCCAACTTATCGGCACATGTTTATTTCTTCATATTTTGTTTTGTCGACATTCTTCCGTAATTTCAGCCTTTCTTTCTGCACGAGTCGATTCTTCTGCTTTTTACCAATACAACCCGTCTCTAACCGGTCATATTTCTTTTCTATTTATTGATTTGTCCTTGAGAAATAACTTCTTCGTTTCTTTTGATTTTGTTTATATCTCTTTTCTCTCGAGACTTCTACTTCCCAGATTCATTTGTTACTGTTGCTGCTGTTTTATCACCATTATTCTCATGGATCCAAATCCAAGGTTTGTACATTCTATCAAAATCATCCTCTTTTTCTTCTGTTGACTACGATTGTTGATCATAATTGTCAATGTCGATCTTATGTTTTTATCACCATTTTTCCTACTGTTTGCAGGAAAAATTCCTCTTCGAGTGGCCTCAAAGTAACTGTTTCCAACCCTAAATCTTCTTCAGACATCAAGGACAAAGAATCTCTCAAGAGGAAGACTTCTCACAACAAAGGAGTAAGAAATATCCCTTTTTTTTATTAAACAATATTGTTGCCTCTATTTCTTATCTGCGTTGTTTTCGTAGGATTCCGATTGTGAGACAGGTGAAGGGAAAGGACTGAAACTTAAGAGAGTTTGCAAGCCCACAACTCTTAAACCAAATATTTTTATTCCTGAATTTGGTATCACAGACGTCATTCCTCCTTCTCCAGTTCAAACTAATATTTTTCCTTCTCATGTGAATGTATTTGTTACTCTCGAAGAAATTTTTCCTCCCGAAGAGAAAACCGTTACTGATCAAGGTCTACAGGATACCCCCACTCCTGCTTCTACACTTGCTTCAGATGTTATTCAAACTGTTTCCACCTTTGTGAACTCCCCTTTGCCCATTAGCACTGATACCCTGCAAAATAATATGGATATTCACAACGCTGCGAATTTTACCATTTCTTCTCCTTCTATTTCTATTTCCCATTCTTCATCTTCCTCTTTCTTATTGGAATCTCTTTCTCTTGATAAGAAATCTTTGGATAGTGTAAAGTTTGCTTCTCAAACTTTTCTTGACATTATCAATTCTTCTCAGTCATCCACCAATGATCCTCACAAAGTTCGCATATGTTCTGCTTTAAGCAAACTTCTATGTGAATTTCCTTCTAATAGGGCTACAAGAGAGGAGATCCATTCTCAAATTTATCCAAGTTTTCATACTGCTCTAGATGTTTTGGTAAGTACCTCTTATATATGTTGTTTCGATTATAATATTTTTATTACTTATCCTTATTTTCTTTCTTACTTAGGGATCTCATCGTCGAATGATTTTGTATGAAAGGCGTTTTAAATCCAGTTGTTCTCAATTAGAACTTTCACACCAGAACACCCTTTTAGAAAAGGAAGTAGGTAAACTGAAAGGAGAACTCCAAGTTGCGATCCTTGATTCTGATGGCCTTCGCAACCAAAACCAAAAACTTAGAGGTATTTTTCTTCTTACTTATTTCTTCTTGTAATATATTTCTTCGCTTATCCCCACTCTTTAAACTTATCCATGCATTTATTAAGATTTAAACCAGAAGCGAGTTGCGGAAAGATTCACCTTCCAATTTCTTGCTGAAGATACTCGTGCGAATAATGAGACGTTGCAGATTCAATTAAATCAATTAAATAACCAACACTCATATTCGCTTGACCAGATTAACAATCTAACTCATGAAAATAGTCATCTTAATCAAGAGATTGAAGTATTAAATGCTCAAATTTCCCATATGTCTAAATTGTTATATAGTGCTGATTTAAGACATCAAACCTTATCAGAAGAGAATCATACTCTTTCTATGGAGAAGCACTCTTTTTTGAAGAAAGAAGCAATGTTTTCGCATCAGTACTTAATTCTCCAGAAAATAAATGATGGTCAAGAACAAGCTCTTCGTTCACTAGAAGTTCAGCATGAAGCCTCATTTAAGGAATTAAACACCCAGAATGAAAAAATCATCCAAAGTAAAATAAACTTGACTGTGAAGATGAACTAACTTCAAGAACAATATGATCAACTGAAGCATTCCCATGATGACCTTAAGAAAAATAATAATTCCCTCTCTGCTAATAAAAAGAAGATTCGATCTCGTATCAATGGTTTAGTTGGTGACGATTTCGATAAAGCTATGGAAAGTATGAAGAATAACACTCTTGCCTTTTATAAATTCTGGGAAGGTAGTCAGCTTGAGTTGGTTGCCTTAAATTTCCTATTCCTTTTATTTATTTCTTCGAATTTTTGTTTTCAAATTATGATTCCATGTTAATCTTTGCAGAGTCCGAAAAGTTGAATCAATCCATTATATCACAGTTGAGATCTGACTTAGCTAAAGTTCGCAAGGATCGTACGAATCTGAAAATTGCTTATATGAATCTTGAAGTTTTTCTTACCGCTTCTCGAGACCGAGCGCGAAGAAGATTCGCATATCTTCAAAATTTCGCAGAAATCAGTGCTAGGAATGTTGAGGAATAAGTTATTCGCAAGGCTCATGTTAATGCTCAGACTTTAGTTAATCAAATCCTTCTGAGCAATTCTCTTTCTCCATTAACTGTCCCTTCCCTTAATATAAGCGAAGACGAGAAATATCCAGAGCCAGATAATGATTATGAATTTGTAAGCGATGATGAAAAAGATCATGAAGATGATATTGATGCTTCTTTTTCAGAGGATCAACTTGAAAAGAACAAATCTGGCAATGTTTATTTTGTTGATAAGACTACTGTCGAAGCTAAGGACCCAACCCCAAGCCACAAGATTGATGATGTACCTTCCAACAATGCTTAGTCTTCGCACTCCTTAATTATCTGAATTCCCCTCTTATGTTTTGATACATTTTGAACTTGTTTCTTAATCAAGAAAGATAATATCTTTTTATTTTATCTCCCCTACTTGCCTCTTATTAAATGTATTGTAAGAAACAAGTATATGAATTTTACGGATCCTGCTATTTTTCGTGAATTTCCTGCAAAACAACATTAGTTTATATATAACCTTTCTCATAAGGTCTTATGTTGCGTTCATAAGTAAAGGTCTTATCTTTCCTTAATTATCTTTAATTTTTGTGCGACGAGATCGCAGGCGGTCGTTACACTTAAATGTAAGGACCCTTTGATCTCGCCTTATCATATTCTTGTATTATTGCCTCTTCAGTTTTTTCTCGTGCGTAAATATGACAAGCCTTAATACTCCCTTAAGTAAAAAGCCTCATGACATTTACGTCTTTTGACACAATTTAGCTCCCTAATGGAGGGTGTCATCCTTATATTCCCCATGGTTTCCCCTTCAAGGAAGCTTACCTCTACCGGGTTAAGGTTGGCTCCTCCCATCCGGTAATACAACAACCAGTTGATGTCGCAGCCTCTTATCCCTCCACCGATAAGGTTTATGGTTACGAGACCACACCCTAAGTGGGGTATCTTCGGACCGAGTGCATCATAGTCAGGACTTGTCAAGAGTGGTAAGGTACGCTCCAGACACGGGCACTCTTGACCCAGTATTTCTCGCAACACTAATTCTCCTGGTTGAAATTCTCTTATCTTAACCCGTTTATTGTATTCTCGAGCTAATCTTCTTAGATAATTTTCCATATGTTGCAAAGCGATTGTTGATACATGAAAATAATTAACCCTAGAAAATGGTTTCCCCCAAATGGTTGCCCCTTAACCTATCAAGGCTTCTACACTAAGGAATAAAGAGACTTGGGGACTAGGCATAACCCATTAAGATGTAAAGTCCTAGTTCATACAAGAGCATACTAAGGAAGTTGGGACATGGGTGAAAGCCCTTTAGGGTTTGGTGCTAACTTAAGGAGAGGGAAATGGCAGTTTAGTAATATATTAATCTTATGAATGTTTATTCTTAAGAGGGATGTTATAAAAGGAAATGAAGGTACACTTCATGAGATCATCATTAATTCCCCATTACTTCTACTTATCTACCTTCTCCTTGGGAGTACTTTCTGTGATTAGGGCTGGTTCCTCCTTCCCACATTTTACCTATCAACATTGCGACCACAGTGGGAGGTTCTTAGCCTATAGTCCAGCATGATACTCCCAGGTGCGAGCCATGAGATGCCAGCGGGTAGAGCACTTCCCAACCCGGACCACGTCACTATGGAAGACATTCAAGGAGAAAGCGATGAAGAGGTACATGTCCGAGCAGTAATCACTACACCTATCGTACAAGGAGCAGGAGGATCTTAGAGGAAAGAAGAAGCGCCTAAAGAGAGAGCCGCGGCAGAGACCAGCGAGCGAGAACTGTCCGAATTACAAGAGGAATTAGACGCATCCACTAAGAAGCAACAGGACATACGCGGGCGACTGAAGCGAGCAAGAGAACAAAGCGCGGGGACAGCTAAAGTTGCTAGTACAAAGAACACGGTTCCGATCATGACAGAGGAAGCGATCGCCAAATATCTAGAAGCAAACTATCGAGTAACAAAACACAGCGCCTATGATTCATTAGAGCCACCATACTCTATGGAGGTCGCCGATTACTCATATCCTAAAGATTATACATCGCCGAAGTTCAAGACATATGGAGGAAAGGGAAATGCACGCGAGCATGTGAGTCGCTTCATATCAGCAATGAATGCGTATGCTCAAGAAGAAAGCCTTTGTATCGGGGAGTTTTCTAAGTCACTGACGGACAATGCTTTTACCTGGTACGATAATTTGAAACCCGGAAGTATCAGTTCATGGCCTGCCATGGTACAACTCTTTCTGAAGAAGTTCTATTCCGCCCAAAGGAGAGTCACCGCCATAGATTTGGGAAGGTGTACCCAGCGGGTCGGAGAAGAAATTGGAAAGTTCATCACCCGCTTCCGAGATTTCACACTCGAATGTCACGAGGACATCCCAGAAGAGCGCTTGGTGGAAATTTGTATTCGAGGAATGGACGTGATCTTCCTGCTGAATTTAACAAATTTTAAGTTTCAAACTTTCGTAGAAGTGGAAGAGGTCGCAGCTCGGATATCAGACTGCGCGGATGCTGGAATAAGTGGGCATGGCTGGCAATTACATTCTGTTAATGCAGAGTCAAATGATCAAGAGGGCGATAGAGGTAAAGGAGGAGTTGCTGCTTTTGTCCCTTATCAGGGAGGAAAATCAAGTAGGAGAGGTGGAAGAACAGACGGAGGGAGACCAAAGCCGCCGCCACTACCATGCAGCAGGTAATAGATACTAGGACTTCTAGAGCAATGGGTACCTAACAAAGAAGAAACTCTACCACATGTGGTTACGGAACCGACCGCAGCGGATAAGATGCATGAACGGTACTGCCACAACCATAGAAGAGTCCATCATCCGACTACGGAATGTTTTTCTCTACACTATATAGTGCAAAGGAAGTGAGCCAGAGGCGATCTAGAAATAGGAGAGCAGAGCATTCAGAAGGATTCTCTCCCTCATCACCAAGTCATGGTTATCTCCCATGAACCTACATGAGAGGAAACCTGGAGACCATGGGAATATGAGAAGGAAGAGGAAGCATACGAGGCAATTGAGATGGACACCTTCTCAGATACGACCAGAGTTGCTAGTAAATTCTCCCAAACAGTTTTATCCCAGCAATTCTTTGACTCACTTGGTTTTAGCGAGGACAATCCGCGAAGCATCCAAATCTATTGCAGCCATCGCGTTTGGTAAAGCGTACAATCCGTTGTCGCGGGAAGCTATCACATTCACTGATGAAGATATATGTTATCCAGGAGAGCACCTCCGACCCTTATATATCACAGCCCATATCAACAAGAAGCCTCTCAAGTGAGCTTTCATAGATGGCGGAGCGTCCCTCAACATGATTTCCTTGCACACATTGGAATCCTTAGAAGTACCAAGAACGTCGATCAAAACACGTGCAACAACTGTAAGAGGGTTTGGCGGACAAACCCAGACGTTAATGGGAATAGTACATCTGATGATGAAGATCGAACCCATCAGAGCGCTAACTCCTTTTTACGTACTCGAGGATGACACCACGTTCCATGTCTTACTAGGGCGAGGGTGGATTTTGAACCACAAAGTGGTCGCATCTACGTATCATCAATGTGTTAAGACTAATATCGGAGGAAGACAATTCCGGATCCCAACCACGAACAATCTGTTTGGTCTAAAAGAGGCTTACATAGAAGATGCAGTCCTCTACACACAGCCGGGCGTAGACCAAGACGAACAAACAGAGTGTTTTATCACCCTCCCTAAATGGGATGAATTCTAGTCGGAGGCAGGAGTAAAAGGAAAAGCCAAATACGTTTTTAGCCCGTCAAGGATAAGACCCGCCGCGGGGGAATAAGCGAGTTATAGTCGAAACAAATAATACTCAATTCAAACCCTTCTCACGACCAGTGGGCAGACACGTTTACCGCTTATAGCAATTAGCCGGGGAAGCTTCCAGTCAACAACACGACTGTGTCATGTCATCGGCGGACGAAGAGAACGTGATGGAAGCAACCCCAATTGGTGAAGATTGGCGAGAAGAAATATAACCCTTGATTTCGGTAGAGAAAATGATAAAATATTTACCTGAGGAAAACATAAAGCCCGATCCAACCATGGACGGACTAGAAGAGGTGAACCTCGGCTCATAGGGAGAACCCTGATGCGTCCGTATCAGCAAGCATATAGAAGAAGATGAAAAATCACGTTTGATTAAACTGCTTCGCGAATATAGAGATGTGTTCGCATTCACGCATGACGAAATACCGGGCCTCGACAGCAACCTGATTGCACACAACCTCAATGTCTCACCCGAGTATCAACCTGTCAAACAGCGGAGGCGTAACTTTTCTGAGGGGATAGAGTTGGCTATCAAGGAAGAGGTGGAGAAGTTGTTAAAGGATAACTTCATTAGGCCAATCCAACACCCCACGTGGTTAGCAAACATCGTCCCAGTAGAGAAAAAGAATGGTAAAGTCCGATGTTGCGTCGACTATCGAGATCTAAACCGAGCGTGTCCTAAGGATGATTTCCCAGTACCAAACATTGACATGATGGTAAATAATACAATCGGATATGGTATATTTTCTTTCATGGACGGATTTAGCGGATACAACCAAATCAAGATGTCGGTGGAGGACGCGCACAAGAAGGCCTTCCAGACCCCATACAGAAATTTATTTTACATAGTCATGCCCTTTGGGTTAAAGAATGCGGGCGCCATTTACCAACGAGCCATGGTAGCAATATTCCATGACATGATGCATCAAATCATGGAAGTGTACATTGATGATGTGGTAGTATAATCTCGAGCACGAAAGGATCATCTTAACCATCTAAGGCACGTTTTCAACAAATGTAGAAAATACCACTTGAAAATGAATCCTCTCAAATGCGCGTTTGGTGCCACCTCCGGAAAATTTCTAGGGTTTGTTGTCACTGACAAGGGAATACAAATTGATCCGGATAATGTCGGAGAAATAACCACTGTAATATCACCGGCAAATGTAAAATAGCTGCAAACTTTTATTGGAAGGGTATCCTATGTTCGGAGGTTCATTCCGGGCCTGGCACAACTGATGTGCGCGTTTACACCACTACTGAAGAAGAACAAACCGTTCGAGTGGGGTGACAAGTAAGAGCAAGCCTTCCAGAAGCTCAAGGAGTGTTTGATAAGTGCAAGAGTCCTACGATCCCCTGTCAAAGGCGATCCCCTCTATCTATATACGGCGTTTACCAACGTGGAAATTGGAGCGTTATTAGCTCAAGACCTTGGTAACGACCAGTTATCCCAATCCATTATATCAGCAGAGGGTTCAGAGACGCGAAACTCAGATATTCAATGGAAGAGCAAGCATGTTTAGCGCTTATCTATGCCACGCAAAAGTTACGATCATACCTGCTTGCTCATGAAACCATAGTGATGGCTATGGCTAATCCAATTGCCTACTTAGCAACAAAAACCGTATTATCCGGAAGAACAGCTCGCTGGCTGCTACAATTATCCGAGTTCGAACTAAAATATCAGCGATCGAAAGGAGTACGAGGGCAAGCATTTGCGGATTTGTTAGCAGCATTACCAGGAATGGACATGACATAGATAAGTGAGGAAATACCTGGCGAGGTAGCTGAACTTGAAGAAGAGGAACGCTGGACAATGTTCTTTGATGGGTCTTCGTACGGCTCTTATGGAGGAGCAGGGATAGTCTTCGAAACGCCTAAGAAAGAATTGTTATCTTTCGCTTTCAAGCTGGACTTCGAGTGTAGCAACAATGTGGCGGAGTATGAAGCATTGATCGTCGGATTGCGATTGGAGGAGGAACTCAACCTGGGAGCCATTGATGTCAAAGGGGACTCAAAGCTAGTCACAAACGAAATATCGGGCGACTTTCAGGTGAAAAAAGCACATCTTGCGCCATATCGAGCGGAAGCCCAAGAGTTGATCGCAAGAAAGGGAAGCACCGTCGTGGAGCATACAGGAAGATTTATTAATAAACACGCGGACGCTATGGATACGCTAGCGGCTAAGATACAATTAAACGAATCCGATGAAGGCACTATAGTGGTAAAAAAGAAAGCAGTGCCCAGCACATGGAAAGAGGACGCCGCATTCGAGCTAAAAGATGATTGGAGAACAACATATATCGAGGACCTGACTAGAGGAGCGAACGATCAAGTATTTCCCGTAAAAGTACTAAAGCAATTTGTTTTAATACGAGGAGCATTATACTTTCGAACATCTGGAGGCGCTTTATCACGGTGCGTAGGAAAATCATAGGCACAAGAAATACTGAATCGCGTCCATGAGGAGTCATGCGGACAGACATGAGGAATCCTGTTATATCGACGGTTGCAAAGGATGGGCATGTACTGGCCAAGCATGGCAGTTCAAGCAGTTGTGATCCAAGACAAATGCGACGACTGCCAAGCACCTCCGCAACAGACAGAAATATGCAGTGCAGAGATAGTGGACTGCAGACAACCCTACATGGACTTCATCCAGCATGAGCGCCTGCCGTCAAACAAACAGGAGGCGTTAAAAATTCAAAGGATGTTCGGACGATTCTTCATAAGTGAAGGCGTCCTTTAGAGGAAAAGTTTCGGAGGCAAGGTATTACATTGTCTATCACAGGAAGAGGCGGAAACATTCATGGCTACAACCCACAATGGCGAGTGCCAGGGTATGCGGAAGCACTTTCTGCAGCTACACGAAGTAGGATATTACTGGCCTGCAATGGAGTTCGACACCGCCGAACACTTAAAGAGATGTCAACAATGTCAAAGTCACAGATTGTTGATCCATGCCCCACATACTTGGTTGCACAGCGTCGTCACCCCATGGCCTTTCCATAGCTGGGGACTCGACATCATTGGGCATATAGATCCAACCTCGTCCGGATGTCACAAGTATATCATCACCGCGACTGAATATTCTACCAAATGGGTTGAAGCTATACCACTCCGAGACTAATCATGCGCAAAAATTGTCGCGTTCATCAAAGGGCACATCATCTGTCGATTCGGGGCACCTATGATCATACGCTCGGATAATGGCACTTCTTTCGTTAATTAGACTGTCATAGATTTGTTGGACCAGTATGGGATCAAGTTCCACACTTCGACTGTATAATACCCGCAAGGGAATGGACAGGCTGAGGCTACCAACAAAACGTTATTAAGGATATTAAGCCGGAAGGTATATTATCATCACAGGAGCTGGCACGAACAACTATCACTTGCACTTTGGGCGTATCGTATCTCCAGAAGAAGTTCCACAGGAGCATCCGCTTATTCCCTGGTGTATGGAGATGATGCGATCCTACCAGCGGAAATTACAATACCATCTGCGCGCGTGGCTATGGCAAGTCTCACTACTCCGGATGATGTCAGTCGGTTTGCACACCTGAATACCTTATAAGAACGACGAGCCAGAGCTGAGCGATTCTCGGATAAGTACAGGAAGCGGACAGCGAGATACTATAATCAAAAGGTGAAAGAACGAGTCTTCAACGTAAATGATGTAGTGGTGAAAATCGCACCGCACGTCCAATGCAATGAGAAAGCAGGTAAATTCGCTGCTAACTAGCAAGGTCCCTACATGATAAGTGAGCAGCGGAAAACGGATATTATTACCTAAAGCGGATGAATGGCTCCCACATCAATACCCCTATCAATGGAAAATGGCTCAAAACTTACAATGCTTGAACGGTCTAATGTACGCCGAATGGCTGAGAATAATAAATATTATCTATATTATACTGCGCTGTGAGTGATGATATACCCCGATTAAGCATTATTAATAGTCCAAGAAAGGGCTAGGCTCCGTGCATGGATTTAGATGAAGTGCATCAATAGTCCAAGAAAGGGCTAGGATCCGTGCATGGCTTTAGATGAAGTGAACCAATAGTCCAAGAAAGGGCTAGGCTCAATGCATGGCTTTAGATGAAGTGCACCAATAGTCCAAGAAAGGGATAGGCTTCGTGCATGGCTTTAGATGAAATGCAACAATAGTCCAAGAAAGTGCTAGGCTCCGTGCATGGCTTTAGATGAAGTGCACCAATAGTTCAAGAAAGGGCTAGGCTCCGTGCACGGCTTTAGATGAAGTGCACCAATAGTCCAAGAAAGGGCTAGGCTCCGTGCACGGCTTTATATGAAGTGCATCAATAGTCCAAGAAAGGGCTAGGCTCAGTGCACGGCTTGAAACGAAGTGCACTAATAGTCCAAGAAATGACTAAGCACGCACATGATCTAGATAAAACGCGCCAATGGTTCAAGAAAGGACCAAAGATCTGCCTACAACTCGATGAGAGGTGCGAACAAACACATTAAAATACATGATAAAATTGACAAGACAATCAAGTAGAATATGCAGAATTCATTTATTGAGACAACAAAACAGCACAAAACTTTATAATAAGAACTTTCTTAAAAGAAAAACTTTCACACGCCCAAGACAAGGAAAGCGTAAAAAAGGGGGAGGGCGCAGTAAAATAAGTTAAAGGAATGAAGAAAGAACTGAGTTCGCGCGCCTCAATCAAACGCGAGCAATGGCCAGGCTATCTTCCATGTGTTCCATCCGACCACGAGCATCTATAAATGCCTCAAGAGCCTTATCAGCGGCCATCAAATTTCTTATCGAGGGGTCAATCCGACTGGTGCTCAGTCGGTCCGGGTAAAAATCCATAGCTTGAAAATATTGCACTTGGCTGACTCCAAATACCCCCTCGCACTCTTGGACAAGTCGAGCGTTACCAGTGACAATAGCTTGTAATAGTTCTACCTTTCGTTGCCTTAGAGACAAACGTAACTCATTCACTGACTCTTCCATTAAAACTTGAACAAGAACAAGATCATAATCTTTGTTTACAAAACTAAGTTATATACCCAAAAAAAAGGGGGGATAACCTTCAAGTCGACTCAGCAGCAATTAACGTGCGGCGATGAGCAAT
Organism: Papaver somniferum; assembly: GCF_003573695.1. NCBI lineage: Eukaryota > Viridiplantae > Streptophyta > Magnoliopsida > Ranunculales > Papaveraceae > Papaver > Papaver somniferum. The sequence continues at coordinate 43,917,108 of NC_039358.1, forward strand.
TTCTTGGTCCACACCTTGCATCATCACAAGCGCCTCTTCACTCTGAGTGGTGGCTACAGCTAAAGCTACTCGAAGATCGCCCAGTACTTGCTCCACCTCGAATAAAATACGTTCAGATGCGTTACCTTGATGAGCTATTTTGGTAGTCTCCTCTTTCTCCTCCAGCGCTCTGCAAGCATGCCCTTGTACAACTAACCTACGAGTCCGCAAAGCTCTCAATTCACTCCTCAACACCAACAGTCGTGCCAGTTCCACTGGCTTAAGCAAAGGATGCATCAAGGCACGTATCATATATAAAGACAAAGTATAACCATGCATGCGGAGACTGGGAAGATGAGCAGCGTCAGCATTATAATCCGCAATAGCATGATCAATGTCTAACAGAGCACGATTTATGTCTCGTAATAACTGATCAGCTGCATGTCGGGCGGAAGCAGCATCATCCAAGGCACTCTGCACTTCGAAAGAAACTGGTCCGGACGACTGAATTTCCCGAGCTTTTAAAAATGCCTCATATCGCTGGACAAACTGAGCGCGTGCCTCTGCACGACCCTCCAGCCTCCTATATCTGATTAATTCTATCTCAGCTCTCACAAGCCGTAAGCGGTCTAGTTCAGAACATCTCCTAAAAGGGGATATCAATGCCGGCACAGAAACTAGAGCTAACACATAACCATGTAAGCGCTCAGCCATACGAAACTTACTGAAAATACAATAAGCAGAATTAGAAAATAAAACATCATACCAACACTAAAAGTCTATTTATAAGAAATTTGTACACTTATGCATTTATTATTACTTCATCACTACCGTCATAACTACCCAAAAAAAAAAAATCATGGTAATACATGTAATGCTAATCGAACTTCAGATAAAGCGGCCTCAATAGACCTCACGCTACGATACGCCTCAACACAGAGAAAATGGGTAAGCATGCGTTGCTCACGACAATAACCACGATGCTCGAGAAGTGATAAATCAGGAAGACCGCCTTCACTCTGAATCCTCTTCACAAGGTGATCCGCAGCAGATAGTTGCTCATGCCAACTTGCATTGTCAACTTCAAAATTATCTCGAGCAAGGCACATCACGCGGAGAAGATGACTTAGACACTTCATCTCAAGAACCAATCTAACGCGATCAGCCATAACTCGGATAAATGGAAAAGAGAAGAAAGCTTTAACAATGTTTCAGTGATTAACTACAACAAACTCATATATAATCCAAATAACACGATAATCAAGATAATACTTATTGAAAAAAAAGAAAAAAAAGGAAGATAATATTTATATAACTCGAAAAAAAAAGGGGGACTCCTTAAGATAACGAAGAAGAGCCTGCAACAAGAGAACGACAGTGGGAAATGTCTTCGTCCAAGTCTTGCATCATCAACTGAGCTTCCCCGTATTGATTAGTAGAGTCAGTAAAAGCGCTACGCATTTCTTCCAACACTTGATGAACTTCACGCATGACTTCACTATAAGCACGAGCTTGCTGAGCTATGCCCAACGTTTCCATATGCTCATCATAAGCCTTCCGGGATTTATCCAAAACCATCGAGGAGAGTGGTCTGCAACATACCAACTTTATCTTTAATCGTCCGAACAATTAAAGGACGATTATAGTGAAGAGTCATACGGGAGAAAGTACTTCAGGGCCGCTTTGGCTAACCGACCGACCAAGCTGACGCTCCATACGCTCAATAAAAGTATCGGCGGATGATGACCCCACTTTTGGAGCCTGCGGGGAAACTGAAGGAGAAACATTAGCAGTCCGGATAGAAGGAAATCGCGGATTGGGTAGCACACCAACATCTTGTCTCATCTTCTTAGCAAGCTGATCGTCCCTCCACTCTTCAATGGGAAGGTTAATGTACTCTTCAAACATGAGGCATCTAGGTTTGCAGTCGATAGGCGGAGAATTCTAAAACATGTGGCGAATCAAAATAACTAAGCAAGAGACTTGAAAATGAATAGCATAATAAATAAAAGGAAATACCTTAGGAGGAGGAGGAGACACAGTCGAAGGAACTTGCAAAGGCTTCATAGGAGGAACGCGCCTCCTTTTCTTAGAGCCAGATGGAGGAAGAGCGCTACCCTTCCCATCTTCTCGAAAAGGCTCATCAACAGGATCTTAGCTAGTAGAATTGGAGAGGCGACCCTTGTTGCTGGAATACAGTTTATACTTTATAGCGACCTCAGCATTCAATTTCACTCGACCTGAAGCATGCATCTTCCTGAAATCCTTCTCGGTTAAGGGGCGGGGAGCGTAAGGAACTTTAATGAGCAAGTTAAGCACATTCCGATTGACACTATTGCGATATGCAAGCCATTCCTTGGTAACATGGAATGGACGGCGGGGTTGAGGGTAACTAAGATCGAAAAAGGATTTTCGATCACTCATCTGAAGCCTACTCTTGAAAATAAAACGATAGAAACTCCTCCGGACTTCCATGTCCTCATCCATCGAAGAAGGAAGAAAAGCCTTGAGGAACCCCCTGATCAAAGCCTAGCTGCCGCGCGACGCGAACCATGTTGTATGATTCAGAAAAAACCCTCCCACTATAAAAACCAGGAAGACGCTCGGGCAAAACAGAAACAAGCATATCAAATTCATCCGCCGAAGGCATTTCCGCCGAAGAAATCCTTCTTGGGGCTTGACTAACAAAGTTGTAATGAAGGGAACCAGTGCGACCGTCATGGTCTGTAAGGGGGTTAAACTCCGCCCCCTTATCCATGAACTCCTTAAGCTTCTCCTTAGGATTATGACCCTTTTTATTGTAAAGAGCCATTCGGGGATGACACTCGGGCTTTGTCACCAAACGCTTGGAACCATCCTTTCGAGTGATTTCCTCTTACCGAGAAAGGGACAAGGGATTCAGATGAGAAGGCCTATATTTTGGGAAGCGCTCCCAAGTCCACACTTGAATGAAGTTGGCAGGAAGAAAAGTCTCAACCGTGTAAAACCCATCCACGCGACGAATATCACGAACCAGTAGGTCTAGATGATGATACAGACCACCCAAAAACATAGGGGCGAGCGGGAAAGACACACCATGAGACATCAACACCGCCATAGGAATCAACTCATTCTTAATAGTGTCCCGGGGACTATACTTAAAGACATCATGGCAGAGCCAAAAGAGCAGAAAATCAGCCAATTCTGCTCTGTCTGTCTCCCCTTCTTAAGGCGGAACACCCTAGCCCGGGCCATATTGCAAAGGAGCCCAGTATTTGATCCAACATGAGAAGGAAGCCCGACGATGTCCAGGCTTCTGCTTTTGCCCACCTTTCACCTCCTTCACATCATCATCCCCATCAGCGCGAGATGGCTTTTGTCGAGAGGCTTTCATGGAAGATTTCATGAGCTTTGAAGAAGGTGAAATGTTCGCGGGAGAGTCATGAGGGGCTGACGTGGTAACCTTACCTTTTCCCTTATTCGTTGGGGTGCCTGCCTCGTCCGGAGTTTCAGTCTTGAGCTCTTCAGGTAGTTGATAATACATGGAGTTCATTTTGGCCTTGATTAAGCGGTCCTGAAGTGCCCTATCCTCATCATCCATGGATTTGTAGAGACATCAGCTGTCGTAAACTGCGGTGCCATGAACTGGAAAACCAGTAAGCGCCACTACATCCTCTAAAATAGGAGTCGCTTCCCCCAAAAAAACAGAAATGTGTGAAGGTCAATACCCCAACGCGCACATAATCGATTGATGTTGTCATAATCTCTCCGAACATCCCTGAACTTGGAGGATTCCAAATCCTCCTTTATACCTAAAGAATGAATGACATCCGCGTTGTCTGGATTCGAGCGGATGTAGTCAATCCATGGCTCCCAAGAATCGTGCGACTCAGCGGTTGAACGATGGTCAATTGTAGGGAAAGTATAATCTCCCCTGTGAACTGCCAAGCGAGGAGAATCTTCGAAAGAAGGCACGGAAGGCGAGTCGTCCTGGGGGCGGATAAGCCATTCTGCAGACCCGGACGAAGGAAATTGATGAGGATTAAGCATACGAGCAACCCAAATATCGTTGGCTGGAAATAGGACAGCGCCATCATCTCCAGCGGAAGGTCGGATTTTATCTTTAAGAGTCGGATTATATACAAATTCCTCTAATGTGTGTGACTCGATCCTGGAGGAGAGTCATGATCAAGTGATTCATTAGACATGCTTAACAACGGAGGGTCAAGAGAGAGAAAAGGAGATGGTAAAAGATGAGAATTCTGAGGCGAGATCCCCTCTATTTATAGGAGGGTAAAAGGAGGAGCGGATACTGGATAGTTTAATAACCGTCGTCTCCCAAGAGTCACAAACTTAAATTTTCCATAACTTCCTTTCGCAATCATAACTTACACGTGTGACTGTTGACATGGTATGTGACCAGTCAAACAGTCAGGGGACTAATGTTGATACATGAAAATAATTAATCCTAGAAAATGGTTTCCCCCAGATGGTTGCCCCTTAACCTATCAAGGGTTCTACAATAAGGAATAAAGAGACTTGGGGACTAGGCCTAACCCATTAAGATGGAAGTCCTAGTTCATACAAAAGCATACTAAGGAAGTTGGGCCTTGGGTGAAAGCCCTTTAGGGTTTGGTGCTAACTTAAGGAGAGGGAAATGACAGTTTAGTAATATATTAATCTTATGAGTGTTTATTCTTAAGTGGGATGTTATAAAACGAAATGAAGGTACACTTCATGAGATCATCATTAAATTTCCATTACTTGTACCTATCTACCTTCTCCTTGAAAGTACTTTCTATGATTAGGGATGGTTCCTCCTTCCCACATTCTACCTATCAATAGCGATCTCTCTAGCTTCTTCCAGATCATCAAGTTTTGTTAAGATTAAATCCGCACTTAGATTCTTCTCCCAAGCTTCTTTCTTTGTAGTAGGGATAATGATTTTTGTTGGTAACACTGCTCCTACCTCATATGTTAAACAGAAAGGGGACATTCATGTTAATTTTCTCCTTGTTGTTCTGTATTCCCATACTACATTATGTATTTGTTCGCACCAACCTTTATTATTTCCTTCCAACTTCTTCTTTAATGTGTCTGCGATGGTTTTGTTGGTAGCTTCTACTTGTCCATTACTCTGCGAATAGAGGGGGGTAGACTTTCCACTTTGAATTTTGAACTCATTGAGTAGCATCTCTACATTCTCACCCTCAAACTGTTTTCCATTGTCAGATACTAACTGTGAAGGGATGCCAAATCTGCATATGCTATTTTCAAAAATAAACGTGAATATGTCTTTATCACGAATATGCTGAACTGCTTTGACTTCTGCCCACTTTGTGAAATAATCTGTTGCGACAATTAGATATCTTCTTTACCCCGTTCTTGGTATAAACGGACCAACAATGTCAACTCCCCATTTTCTGAATGGCCATGCGTTTGCTGACGTGTTTAGCATTGCTCCTGGTGCGTGTATTTTCTTCCCATGAAGTTGACACTCTTCGCATCGTCTTGATACTTGTTTTGCATCTTCGTGTATGTAAGGCCAATAATATCCTTGTATCTTCGCTCTGTATGCGAGTGATCTTCCTCCGCTATGATTTCCAGCATCTCCGTAATGTAATGCCTTTAAGATTTCCATTCCTTCTTTTCGCGTGAGACATCTAAGTGAAGGTCCGAGAAATAATCTTCTATACAAAATACCATCCCTTAATTCATAATTCGTCGCACGACTTTTTAACATGTGTGCTTCTAATCTTTTTCTTGGTAGCTCTCCTTTGTCTAGATATAAATGAAGCTCAGTTCTCCAATCTTTGTCTTCGTTCATTTTGTCTCCTTCCTTGTCTTCTACTATCATCACATCTGCTTCTGATTCGTCTTCTTTCTTTATAGATGGTAAATAAAGCGTTTGTATATTTATATCTCTCACAATTGGATCTATTAACATGGAGGGTATGAAAGCCAACGCATCTGCGAGCCTACTATCTTTTCTACCCATATGTCTCCAACTTATTTTTGGAATTTGCTCTGCTAATTCCATGACCAATCTCTTGTATTTCTGTAAAGATTATTCATTTGTACAATATTTACCTTTTATCTGTCGAATTACTAATTGGGAATCACTAGTTACTCGCGCTTCCTTTATCTCCATTTCAATTGCTAACCTCAATGCATGTACAACTGCCTCATACTCGGTTTCATTATTTGTGGATGCGAACTCCAATCTGAATGAGTAAGCCATTCGCGCTCCTTCTGGTGAAATAAAGACAATACCAATTCCATTTCCTTCTCTATTAGACGATCCATCTACTAATATCTCCCATCTGTTTGAATTTCGATCTGTTAATAAATCTTTAAGATTCCCATGTTCCTCATCCACGTCCATCGTATCTTCTACATACTCATCTTCCTCCAATGGAAATTCGTCCAGGAACTCTGCAATGATTTGTGACTTTGGTGAAGACAATACTTCAAAACCAATTTCAAAATTTCCTAATTGTGCATTCCATCTTTCAATTCTCCCTGATCTTTTTGAATTTTTCATCGCAGGCTCAATTGATACCTTTGTTAATACCTTAATCTTATGAGCCTGAAAACAAATGCGAAGTTTATATGACGCATACACAAGTGCGAGAATTAGTTTTTCAATCCTTGAATAATTTTTTTCTGCAGAATTGTACGTTTTGCTTATATAATATATTGGCTTTTCTACCCCTTGATCTGAACGTAATAAGACCGCGCTTAATGCATATGGTGTGGATGCCAAATATAACAACAATTCTTCTCCTGGCTTTGCCTTTTGTATAATGGATAAATTCATTAAGTAATTTTTTATGCTTTGTAACGCCTTGTCACATTCCTCTGTCCACTCAAATTTTGCTCCTTTCTTCAATATGTTGAAGAAATGTTTACACTTGTCCGAAGAATGTGAAATAAATCTTCCCATCGAAGCTATTAATTCATTTAACTTTTGAACATCTTTCACCGTTGCAGGGAGTGGCATATGTCTAATCGCTTGTACCTTTTCTGGATCAACTTCTATTCCCTTTTTAGAGACTATATAACCCAAAAATTTTCCTGATGATACCCCAAAAACACATTTTTCTGGGTTCACCTTGATATTGAACTTTCGCATCTGCTCAAAGATTTCTTTCAAATCATCAACATTATCTTATGCCTCTTTGCTCTTTACTAACATGTCATCGACATAGACTTCTACTGTTTTATGTATCCATTTTTCAAACACCTTTTCTACCATTCGTTGATACGTCGCACCCGCATTCTTCAATACAAACGGAATTTTTGTATAGCAATATAATCCTTGGGGTGCGAAAAAACGGTATGTTGTTGATCTTCTTCAGCCAAAGGAATTTGATTGTAACCTTTATACCCATCTAGCAATGAGATTCTACCATTTCCTGACGCTGATTCTACCATTTGTGGAATATCTGGTAAAGGATAACTGTCTTTCGGACATGCTTTATTTAAATCACTGAAGTCTATGCAAATTCTTATCCCCTTGTTTTTCTTTGGCACCACCACCATGTTTGCTATCCATTCTGGATATTTTGCTGGTCTTATAATCCCTGCCTCTAACATTTTTTGTAACTATGTTTCTATTTGAGGATGATATGTTGTTGTGAACTTCCTTATTCTTTGTTTAAATGGCTTTGCATTCTTTTTAATATCCAATTTATGGAATGCAATAGACGGATCTATTCCTGACATTTCTTCCATACTCCATGCGAAGATATCACTATATTCCAGGAAGATGTTTATTGTTTCTTCTTCTTTATCCATCTTAGTTCCTATTTTCAGTATTTTTGGTTCTTCTTCTGTACCAACATTTACTTCTTTCGTTGGCTCTGCTGCAGTGAAATTCGCTCTTGGTTCTCCCATTGGTGTTGACTCCTTAATCTCTTGAATTGGTTCACCTTCCTTCTTTGGTATCTCGCTTGGTATTCATTTCCCTTCCTTCGCTCTAATCATGTATATCCGAAATTCTTCTTCTTTCCTTAATTCCTTTGCTTTTCTCCAGCGATCTTTTCGAATCTTTGCACGTCCTTCATAATTTTTTACATCTACCTGATGGAAGATCTTCGCACTTGTAACATCTCCTCTAATTTCACCTATTCCACTTGGAATTGGGAATCTAATGCATTGATGTAGTGTGGATGCTACGGCTTTTATCGCATGCACCCATGGCTCCCCAATAACATGTTATATGGTGATTCGATATCAACCACACATAATGTTGTTTTCACTTCTACTTCTCCCAGCAGTATTCGCATTGTAATCTCTCCTTTTGGTTTTGTGACTGCTTTATTAAATCCATGTATATTGTAAGCTGGGCATGTCATGTACGCATCTCTATATCCCATGGCTCTGAACGCACGATAAAATAGGATATCAACAGCACTTTCAGTATCCACCAACGTTTTATTAATCGCCCATTCTTCTGAGTTTTTCGTCTCCTTACCAGTTTTGTTTCGCTCAGCCGTTATTGTAATCACCAATGGATCTGTTCGCTTTAAATTTTCTTCCGGAATTTCATCTGCTGCAGACGTTATCTTCATTTTTTCCCACTCCTTTAGAGGAGATTCTTTTTCCACCGTCGTCACCTTCTTTCCCTTATAATCTCGTTTATGTATTCTTCTTGTGATTTCTGCTTGAAAATCCGCATCAGAAAGTGGTGTTTCAGTTATAGAATTACACTGTATGTTTTTACCTCTTCCTTGGATCTTCATGATTTTTATTTTTCCTACAGATCCTACAGATTCTTCACTTTTCATCTTTATCTTCTCCAGAATCTCCAAATCCAATTTTTCAAGATTCTACATACTCGTTGACAGGATTTATCACTCCAAGTTGTTTCTAGCGCCAAAATGTAGTTGCAGAAAATCCTACAACCACATCCATTCTATACTATATAATTCTCTAAGTAATCATGACGGAAATCACTCGTTTATTAATCAAGATCTTGATATCGAATACAAAATATTACAAAGATTTTATTTGCTCTCCAAATAAACTTTCTCTCTCCTAATTTCTTGTCTATCACTCACCTTAAAGATCCCTCTCAATACATATTTTCCTTCCCCTTATATAGGGTAATACATAGTGGATGACAGTTAATAGATCCCCTATTTTCGGAATCATTGTGTGTTATAATCGCTCATGTACATTCGCTCAACTTCGCACACTCTACTCTTTCGCACAGATCATCACACTTTAATCGTGATTATGTTGACATCATTAAATACGTCATCCTAATTTTAGTATATGTGATGGTCTTCGCTTAGATTAGATGACCTTTACTTCGCATACATAATAAATGTGCGATATTTTACTCCTACGGATTCTTGTCCGCTAAGCACATTACTTTTGGTAGTTCTCAATTCTTTTGTATGAAAATGTCACCTACCTAACCGTCTGCCTAGTTTGTCACCAGATATCTTCGTCATCACCACATGCAAAATGTTTTGAGTTTATAGAAGCGGACTTCTTCACTTGGCGTCCAACTGAGAAATTTGATCTCATCTTTGATTATACGTAAGTAAATATTTATCAGCTTCTTTTATTCTGCTGATCTCTCCATGTTACTGACGTTAATATATGGAGCACTGTAGGTTTTTCTGTGCAATTGAACCTCGCAAGAGAGCATCTTGGGGAACACAAATGCATGAGCTGTTGAAACCAGATGGGGAGCTCATAACTCTAATGTTTCCTGTAAGAGCAAGGACCTGTCTAATGCTTATAATTAATATATATATCTGTCTGACTTCCAGTTTTTTCAAATCATAAAATATACTAGTAAAAAATCTGATAAAATCTTACATGCTTTTAAATTTAACTGTGTTGGCTTGTTTTTTTAATTGCAGACTGATGATCGTTATGGTGGAAATCCACCTTATAAAGTTTCTGTGGCTGAGTAATTTCTAAATTCACTTTTGTTTTCTTTTAATTCAATGCTGCTATAGCATGTATCAAGGAAATGAATGTTTATGTTTTCTTGGTATCAACTGATTTAACCATCAATACTTTTCATCTATCTGCAGTTATGAAGAGGTTTTGCATCCCTGGGGATTCAAGGCGACTTCTATAACAGATAACGAGCTAGCTGTAGGACAGCGAAAGGTATGTGATATGATTTGGAGGTGATTTATGTCGTAGAATTTGTAGAAGAAATATAATACAAATATCATGACTTCTGATCGCTCAAATGTCTTTGTTAGCCAAGGGTTACAGAACTTGTTGTTTTTGCTTTTGTAGGGCTGCGAGAAGCTTGGGAGATGGAAGAGGTGTCTTTAAAAAATTCTCAATTATGAATAATCAAAGAGAAGAATGAAAGCTAGTACTCCTATGAATCTGTAATAATATTTCATCTATCTTAGCTCACAAACACAGGCAGAGATTGGACAATCACGTAGACAACCATCCTCTGATGTTACAATCCCCATCTTAAGCTGTAAGAATGAGTGATTGTGGTGTATGTGTGCCTATATATATATAGTAAAAAAATAATAAAAAAATAATAATAATGATAAAAAAAAATAATGATGAAAACGAGCACCAAGCTCAGCTGATCATCCCCGTTTTCTCTAGGAGGTCCCAGGTTCGAGTTCTCAATGGCGTAATATTACAGGAATTAACATGGAAGGTAGAGTTAGCTTGCCCCCTTGTGACACAATCTCAGTTCTCATCCGCTTCGATTCCCTTGGCTAGGTTACCCATGAGACTCACTGGTAGGCTAGCACAACAACCTGTTCAATTAATGTAGTAGTATGTCGTTGGAGCTTAGCTTGTTA